>NW_009712376.1:0-16273 GCF_000703405.1 Apaloderma vittatum
GCTGAGCCAACCCAATACATTAGCTAATTGATATTTTAGGATTGTACACCATTGTTGGAGATTTACTATTTCTCTCTGTGCACAACTCTTTTATTCTGGTTGTAAATGTGCTTCATGGCAGTAGGAAAACCTAACAATTTTTAATTCACGAAAAGTGAACTTATTAATTCTCCGATCAGATGAAGGGAAATCAAACCCCCACATTGTTAAGTTTTTCATTCTGTGAAAACAGAGGAAACAACTTAAGAATCAGGATGACAACATGAGGAAGTTTATCATAATAGAATAAAGACACCTCACAAAAACTTTCATTCCATGATTGAAGGGAAATGCACGCTAACTTCTACAGATCTGTGTCTGGTAAACTTGAGACAGTGTTTCTTTCCAGAGGAGAGTGAAGAAGAGAGAAAATTCAGTCTGAATCAATATTTAGAAGAACACAATACTGAACTGAAGCAAAGCAAGTGCTCATATGTACTTAACAATACACACACAAGCTGTTAAAAATGTTCCTTATTAATGTGCTTGTCTTGATCCCCCCGTTGTGCTTCACTCTCCAACTTGGCAACTTAATACTGGGTCTTGCCAAGCCTCACTTTTCGTTCTCCATTTTAATCATTTATCTGGTAGCTCTGGGCTTGCCTGAGATTTAACCTTGTAAATATCTTTAATACATGCATTTAGATTTGATCAATATTCACAGAACCTCTATATTGACAACTTTTTTTTTTCGGAGTAAGTGCAAGAATTAATTTTTTTTATTATTCTCCCTGGAAATAATCATTTAACTTCCAAATATTCATGCAGAACTATATATGTTAAAGAAAACCCCAAAACTATTTTTTTATGCTAATTTTGTGCTGTTAAGTGCCTGAACATGTTGGGGCAGTAATCAGCACAAGGCTGTTTAGTACTACCTCATCTATGGATGTGATGGAAAGACAAAGAAGTGAACTGAGCATTGAGTCCACTTCTTAATATATCATATACATGTGTAAAAATGTCAAACTATGCTGTTACAGAAAGAGAGCTGGAGAGGGGTTCTCTATCACCAAAGCAGGTGAAACACGTTGGATTTTAAATGAATTACAGGTTGACTTCCCACATTTTTAAGAACAAATTTTGTTCTGCCCTCATGGGGAAAGATTCAGCTAATTGTTAAGCACTGGAAGTACCTAAAACAACCACAAATAAAACTATCTGGTACTTCCAAGGGTAGTCTTTATAGTGAAATGATGCTACTCAAATGCGCAATATTTAAAAACTATCCTTGAATTAGGGAGTGTTTGGAACTTCTTCAGTATGTTAAATATTTTGTCATTCCACAAAACTGAATTCATCAGAATAAGTTATCAATTTGTTAACAATATACAAGCTGCTAAGAAATGTAGCCATTTAGAGGATAAAGGGAGAGATTAAATATTAATGCAATGTATCGTCAATATTTGACACCCTGTTTAGCATGACCATTATCTACTACAATCTACAAAATTTATTCTTCATGCATTCACTGTATCGCTGGAGTGCCATATGGCCATGCTTGTTTTTCTTCAAATAATTTTTACATAAACAGCTGGTGAACTGTTTTCATTGTAACACAACACATATTTTCCAAGACAGTAAGGATTGATGTAACACTAGTATCTGGAATGTTTTTCATGTCAGAGTTGCAAAGAAACTAGTACGTATTATTCAAAAACTCAAAGCTTGTTCTGTGTTTTGTTTGCTTTGGTGGGGAACTTTTTTTATTTTTTTAATTGGCTGCTGAGCAAAAAGATTATGTTTTCCCACTTTCCGCTGATATAATCTTTGACATAAGACTTGGTATAGATGAATGCGTAATAACACCAAAGACGGTCTAATTATGAAGTCTTGTGGAAGCTCTTTAATATTCATTTGACTAAAAGTTGGAGTTCAGCTAGCCTAGAATTTGACCCCTGTCACCTTACATAAAGGTAAATCTGAGCTGAATGGCAGCAAGGGAATTATTTCCTTACATAGTAGTCAATTTATTTAATTAATTGTTTCATCCTATGTAATTCTGAGGGAACAGTATAGTATAAACAGTAACAAAAAAGGAGTTAATGTTGTGTTTAAAATCTTTTCCTTAGCTATCAAAGAGGTGTTTTTTAGGGCCATGCACCAAAGCCTGTTTGAGACAGTGATATTAGTTTGAACAGGTTTTATGTGAAAATTAATTTTCCCAACACTATTACCTGAAAAGTTTTACAATGTTCCTGCCTCTCATTTGTAAATAAGGACAAAGTACGTCACAGTTGTTTGCAAAAGCAAAAGGAAACTTAAAAATTTAAGAAAGAGGACTAAAGGATGAGGAAGTACTTCACAGATTTACTTTTAAAGTAAGGCTTTCTGTAGTTCCCACAAGTATGAGAAGTGATATATATTTTACATATTTTGCTAGTGTCCAAAATAAGCATTTGTGAAGGAAACTGGTGCTGGAGCAGGTCCAGAGAAGGGCAACAAAAGTGGTGAAGTGTCTTGAAAATAAGTCTTATGAGTAACAACTAAGAGACTTGGGGATTTTTAGTCTTAAGAAAAGGTAGCTGAGGGGAGACCATATCATGCTCTACAACTACCCGAAATGATGTTATAGAGGCGTAGGTGTCTGCCTCTTCTTACATGTTACAACTAATAGGACAAGAGGAAATGGCGTCAAGAGGAAATGCCAGAGACGGCTATGGTTAGACATTAAGAGAAACTGCTACACTGAAAGAGATATCAAAGACTGAAACAGGCTACCCAGAGAAGTGGTTAAATCAACATCCTTGGGTGTTTTTAAAATCCATCTAGATATGGTACTCAGGGACGTGGTTTAGAAGTGGGCCTGGAAGAGTCAGGTAGTGGTTGGACTTGATGAGCTTAAAGGTCTTTTTCAACCAAAACAATTCTGTGATTCTATGAAATATATATCATGTGGTAGCTGACAACCGTTGAAAACAGTTTACTGAAATATGTGGGGAATTCTAGACTGGTGAGTCAGAAACACAGGACAAGTTTCCCTCCCTTATAGCAGACTGTGACAGCAAATCACATGACACCAGAGAGATTACTGGTGGACTACAGGTGCAGAACTACACTGAAATGGTTATTTGACAGCAGCTGAGTAAATTAGTCCTTGTCAGCAAGAACCTATAATAAACTCTTCAGCTCTAAGGTGTGGTACTTGATTTTTTGTTCTAAGTAGGTTTTCCTGTCTGTTTATACCGACATTATCTCCAGATTAAAGTGGTAAACTGACATGTAAATTTACATGCTTTCAAATTTTACAGGGAATAACAAACACTGCTGAAATTAGATTTAAAATCTTACCATTAGCATACAATTTTTAAAAGAGGTTAAGACTTTCCGTGGATTACTTAGGAATCCTTGGCAGACTCATTCTGGCATTTTTTTGTCTCTGGACCAGCTACTGCTACTACTTGAAGCAGTTACTCATTATATAGCTATTTCAACAGTTAATAATTCATTCTACCTAAATATAATAATTCTTTACGTGTCATCATTGGCTGACTAAGAAACTTAGAGACCTGCTTAGGCTAATGTGGACAGAAGTGAGCTAGCTAAAATGAATGAAAGACTGAAAATCACCAATTCCAGACAGGAAAAGTAAATTTCCCTATTGTCTTTTTTATTCATCCTGCTCTGAACTCAGAAAACACCCTGGTAAATGCTGCTGCACAGACATCTGTATAATATTTTACCTATCAAAGAAACTATGTGATTTGCCCTGGACCGGAGCCTGAAGCATTCTACTATCTCTGCTGCCAGAAGTCAAGCTGCTGGCAGACAAAAAGTAGCCCATCTCCTGGATCTCTGTTTTTCCAAACCATCTATCAAATAAAAGGAAAAAATGTAGCTCATCTCTCCAACTGCACGGATTCACAAGCAAGTGTAGTATCACCAAAGAGAGGAATGAACACTCAGAATGACACTGGGAATCTTACGAGCAGGATTGACAGAGGCCCAAACAAACCTTCTGCTCAATGGGTAAGTGTTTGCAAGTTCAGAGCATAAGGGGGTTGAGGATGCCAACTGCTTAATCAACACACATGTCCCAATTTTCTCTATTGTTGCAGAACGTTGTCAGAAGCTCTCAGTGTAATTATTTTCTCCCATAAAACTGAATATATTTGTTAAGCTGTTGGCCTGTTTTCCTAGTTTCTTTCCAAATAACTTATGTGCTTGCCATATTTTCTTACTGAAATTGGGCATTAATACTGTCTTAAAGTGATAATAATGATTATGTGACAGACCATTTTGCATTGTTAAAACTGTCTTTTATGACTCTGTAACTGTTTTAGCCTGGTACTCATATTCTGCAGTTTAACTTTTGTTTATAAAATATCGGCATTACTTCTTCTGTTATGCCATATCAGCTGTGAAAGACTTAGCATCCAAGGGATCAGAACTTGGGTATCACAGCTATGATAATAAACAAATAAGCTGGAAATATTTCTTAAGTAATGTAAAACTATGACAATAAATTCTTGTTGAAGGAATTAGTGAATACAGGGAAGCTAAAGAAATCTCTAAATATTGAGGTTTAGACTAGATGTGATTAGCATCCTTATAAAGCAATTTATTTTGGGAAAAAAGGACACATTTAAGCTTTGAACAGATGTCATGTCTATAGAACATGCTATATTTTAATGGTTAAGAAGTGTTGCTTTTTTTTCTTGAGACTTTTAATGAAAGCTGAATTGTTACTCTGTAAATTAGGAAAATAGGGGTAATACGAGGGGAAACTTCAGAAACTCTTTAGACTCAGTTTCAATCAGGAAATCTATATTCTAAATGGTCCTTTAAATGTAACCACTCTTAGAAGAGTGGAAACATACACCTTTTGAATAATGTGTATTCACTTGAATAAATATTTTAATACTTCAGTCAGACATTGATTAAATCAGTTCTCTCTAAATCATCGTCTAAATACTCTGCTGAAACAGCTTCCACACAGTAAATCTTCATCTAATTCCAATACTGAAGAAAAAAAAAATTAAAAAAAATCTGTTATTGAGCTGCAAATTCGGAAGTCAAAGTAAAGATTAAAACCCTGATCACTGAGCTCATCTCTAAACTTGCACTAGTAAGCATTGGAATTGCTACTATTTGACATTTTTTGAAAAGAGCTCTGATTTTGATTAGGAACAATATATGCTTTTGAACAGCAGGAAAAAAATATTTTCAAAGAGAAATAGAAGTGTTCCTCGATATATCGGAGGCATTTATCCGTATTTTTTGGTGTTGGATACCAGGACAAGTAGAAGTTTGTATGCACACAAACACACATAGAGAGGTATAGATAAGTTTCTCTTTCTTCACCTGACTGATATCAATCATATAACTAAAGAGATCTCACTATTTTTCCTCTAAGAACCTTTCACGGCCACAATTTATAATTTCTTTGATATTCATGGAACAGGTATTTTTAATAGATCTTGGAATTTCATCAGAGGTCAGAATACGTTTACGAAGCAACATCTGAACATGTGGGTCGATTCACATGTCCCTAAGACATCTGAGAACATGTAAGACATCTGAATCTGTCTAGAATGACTTTTTAGATCTGAACTTGATGTGAATGTTCTCCTGTTCTGTAGATTAAAAAATTAATACATTCAACAAGAAGATGTAAATTTCTACAGTAAAGAAAACTGAGGCTGAAAAAAAGTTAATGCTTTTATTAAAAAGAAGCTAAAATATATTTATATTCTGAAAAAATAATATCAGATATAATAATTTAAGTTCAAATTTATGCCTTTCTGATGTTCAAAAAAATGACAGAGTTAACCAATTTTTCAGCAGAAATGTTTCAATCTGTGCTTGTTTTACTTACACCATATGCTTTGGTAGCTGAGAGATACTCCAAGATTTAATCAATTTTATAACAGAAAATGAAGTTCTATGAGCTTATTAGGCAGTAGGAAGCTGGGTTTCTAAAATCTAATCAAAGCATAGTTTCAAATAGACTCACTTTAACAAGGTCATATCACACTATTTTGGTACATTAACTACAAATTTGTATGTGTGATACAGTGAAAATTGTTGGATATCCTAAGCTTTGAGGGAATGGAGATGTGACACGATAATTGAAGTAACAACACACAATGAGTCTTGGATTAACCATGCAAAAGTGACACTCCTTTACATATACCTCTTGACCAAAATGTTTTTTTCTCCACAGTACTCTAGTGTGCTACAACAGCGTGTCATTTGCTCCTGTATACAGTGTCGTAGCTTGAGACCACACTGTCAAGAACAAGAGCTACACAGCCTCTTGCTCACCCCCAGTCCCCTCCCTTTATGGATGGGAAGGGAGAAAATTCAACTAAAAAGGCTCTAGGATTGAAATTAGGACAGGAAAGATTTGCTCACCACTTATGATCTTGGGCAAAAACCAGAGTAGACTTGAGGAGAAAAATACATTTAAATTACCACCAGTAGCCTAACGAAATCAACTAAATCAGAGTAGGATAATGAGAGAAAATAAATGCAACCTGGTCTCAAATATACTCCCCTGCCACCCCCCACTCCCTTCTTCCTGGCTACCTCTCCCACCCAGCAGCGAAGGGGGGCAGGGGACTGCGGGTGCAGTCTGGCCATTACTCATTGTCCATGACAATCTTCCTCCTTGGGAAAAGGACTCCTCGCAGTCTTCCCGTGATACCACCTGGTGTCCATCTCATGGGAGACAATCCTCCTATTCCATGTGAGTCCTTCCCCCCAGCATGGGACCTTCCCGTGGGCTGCCTCTGCTCCAGCGTGGGTCCTCCTCAGAGCTGTGGCTTTCTTCAGGTGTGTGCTCTGCTCTTCCATCATCTTTCTCTGCCCTGGCTTGGGGTCCTCCATGTGCTTCCACTTCCTGGATGTTTTGCTGCTGTTGATCTCCTCAGTTTGCAGGCTCTCATCATCCTGCCGTCTCACTCATCTCAGGACTCCAGGGAAACACTCTATTCCTGTGCCTTTCTCTGCTCCCTTCCTCACTGAAAGCGTGTTTTTCTTTCCTCTCACCTCCATCTCCTCTAAACAAAAAAATGACTCCCCAACTCAAAAGATAGGATGCAGAGACTAAGAGACAAAGAGACTGGCCCAGCAAGTTTCCCCTTTTAAATACTTTGCTTGCAGGGGTGTTGATTGACATGACCCTGGCCAGAGGTGGGTCAGACTTTTACTGGGAGTTGGGGGAGGCTTTGGAAGTTCCACAAGGAGCCATCCCCACATCCCTCCTCTTGCTACCAAAAAAGCCTGCTATGCTCAAACCCATGACATACAGAGAAATGATCCCTTGTGTGGTGGTTTGGCCCTGGCTGGAGGCCAGGGGCTGACCAAAGCGGCTCTGTCACTCACCTTTTTTAGATGGACAGGTGAGAGGGAAGGTGTAACAAGAGGCCTGTGGGTTAGGATAAAACGCAGTTTAATGTAGCAATAGCAAATGCCTCACGTGGAAGCAAAGCCAAACAAAGATTATTCTCTACTTCCCATCAGTGGGCAATGTCCTGCCGCTTTCCCAGGAAGCAGGGCTCCAGTGCATGTAGCGGTTGCTCCGAAGGACAAACACAAACAGGGAATGCCCCCTCACTTCCCTTTTCCTTCTCACTTTTATATCTGAGCTGACATCATATGGTATGGAATATCCCTTTGGTCAGTTTTGGGGGTCAGCTGTCCCGGCTGTGTCCAGTCGCAAGATGTTGCCCACCCCCAGCCTGCTGTTGGTGGAACGTTGGAAAACCACAGCCTCGGTGCTGTGTGAGCACTGCTCAGTAGTAGCCAAAACACTGGCGTGGTATCAACACCCTTCTAGCAGCCACTCCAAAAAACACAGCACTGAGAGAGCTGCTGTGGGAAGATTAACTCCACCTCAGCCTGACCCAATATATCTTGTTAAGTTTAATGTAGATGTACAATGGCTGGAAAAATAAAAAGCCCTGATCTCTCCAGAACCCCAGTTAACTGTAATTTATTTGATTACTTGATTCGTGTATCTTCACAGTCTTCCTGGGTTTTTTTTGTGTTTGTTTTTTTTTTCAAGAGGGACAGGGATTTACTTGAGAGACTCCAGTGGAGGACTATGATGATGGTTAAAGGAATGGGACACCTGCCTTATGAGGAAAGGCTGGGAGACCTGGAGCTTTTTAATTTGGGGCGGAGAAGACAGAGGGAATATAATTAATGTGTATAAATATATGAGGGTTGGGAGTCAAGAAGGAAGGGACACTCTTTAAGGAGGAAATCTTAAAGGCACAGGAGCAGGCCATTCACATGTGCCTTAAGACGAGCCAGTAGCATAGAAGATTGGCCTGGCTAAACAGGGGCATTTGGCTAAAAATCAAGGGAAAAAGGATAGTTTGTGACCTCCGGAAGAAATGGCAGGCCACTCATAATGAGTACAAGGATGTAATTAGGTCATGTAGGGAGATAATTAGAAGGTCCAAAGCCCAGTTAGAAATTAATCTGTCTTTGAAAGTAAAGGATAGCAAGAAAAGCTTCTATAAATACATTAATAATGAAAGAAGGACCAGTGAGAGCCTCCATCCCCTGCTAGACCCAGGAGGAAATACAGTGACAAAGATGAGGATAAGACTGAGGTGCTTAATGCCTTCTTTGCCTCAGTCTTTAGTAGTAGAAACACCTGTACCAAGAGAAGCCAGCCCCTCAAGCCAAGAGACTGGGGCCAGCAGCAAAATGTCCCCACCATAATCCAGATTGTCAGGGACCTTCTGCTCCACATTGATGTGCACAAATCTATAAGGCCAGAGGGAATTCATCCTAGAGTGATGAGACAACTGGCAGAGGTGCTCACGAATCCACTGTCCATCATTTATCAGCAGTCCCCTGACTGGGGAGGTCTCAGTTGGTTGGAAGTCTGCCAATATAGCACCCATCTATAAGAAGGGATAGAAAGATGATTTGGGAATTTACAGACCTCTCAGTTTGACTCAGTTCCAGGGAAGCTATTGGAGCAGATCATCCTGAGTTCCATTATGCAACACATGCAGGATAACCAAGAGACCAGACGTAGCCAGCAGGCTGACCCACTTTTTGGATGAAGGAAAGGCTGTGGATGTTGTCTACCTTGACTTTAGTAAGGCCTTTGACACTGTTTCCCATGGCATCCTCCTAAAGAAATTGACTGCTCTTAGCTTGAATGGGCATACACTTTGCTGGGTAAAAAGCTGGTTAGATGGCTGAGTCCAAAGAGTCTGGGGTGGAAGTGTCGATCTGCCTGAGGGTAGGGAGGCTCTAAAGAAGGATCTAGATAGGCTGGATTGCTGGGCCAAGGCCAATCACATGAGTTTCAACAAGGCCAAATGTTAGGTCCTGCACTTCAGCCACCACAATCCCCAGAAGTGCTACAGGCTTGGGCAGATGTGGCTGGAGAGCTGCCAGGCAGAGAGTGACCTGGAGGTGTTGGTAGACAGCCGGCTGACTAGGGGCCGCCAGTGTGGCCAGGTGGCCAAGAAGGCCAACGGCATCCTGGCCTGTATCAGGAATGTTGTTGCCAGCAGGAGTAGGGAGGTGTTCATTACCCTGTACTCGACCCTGGTGAAGCTGGACCTTGAGTACTGTGTTCAGTTTTGGGCCTCTCAATACAAGAGGGACATTGAGGTGCTGGAGAGGGTACAGAGGCGGGCTACCAAGCTGGTAAAGGATATGGAGCTTATGTCATACAAGGAATGACTGAGGTATCTGGGGCTTTTTAGCCTAGAGAAGACTGAGAGGAGACCTTATCACTTTCTACAATCAACTGAAAGGAGATTGTAACAAGGCAGGCCTATTCTCCCTGATGACAAGTTATAGGACAAGGGGAAATGTCCTTAAGTTGCACCAGGGGAGGTTCAGGTTGGATATTAGGAAGAAATTCTTTACTGAAAGAATTGTCAGGCATTGGAAGATCCTGTCCAGGGAGGTGTTTGAGTCACCATCCCTAGAGATGTTTAAGAGACAGGTAGATGTTGTGCTGAGGGACATGGTTCAGTGGTGTTGAACGGCCTAGGAGAAAGGCTGGACTCGATGATCTGGAAGATCTCTTCCAGTTGAAAATATTACCTGAATCTATGACAATCTCTTTTCACTTGTGCCATGTGATGGGACAAGGGGCAATGCATTCAAGCTAGTGTACAGGAAGTTCCACCTCAGCATAAGGAAGAACTTCTTGACTGTAAGGATTACAGAGTACTGGAACAGGCTCTCCAAAGAGATTGTGGTTCTCCCTCTCTGGAGACTTTCAAGACCCATCTAGAACTGTTTCTGTGTGATCTGCCCTAGATTCTGTGATCCTGCTCCGACAGGTGCGTTGGACTCAATGATCTCTACAGGTCCCTTCCAATCCCTAACATTCTGTGATTCTGTGATACTGTGATTCTCTTTCCATTAGAAGGAAGATAAAACGGCGGTACATATTCCGTCCTGTTTATCTAGTAAAATATCTATTAGGTTAAAATACCTCATGTTTATCTAGTTCAGTCAATGTCTAGTTACATGTGCCTAGAAGTGTGTAGCGGTAGGCTCCTGTAGCAGTTTGACCTTTGCTGGAGGCCAGGTGCCCACAAAACCATGCTTCCACTCCTCTTTCTTTGATGGACTGGGGAGACAAAATATAATGAAAGGCTCATAAGTCAAGATAAGGACAGGGAGATCACTCAGCAGTTAACATCACAAACCAAACCGACTCAGCTTGGGGAAATGGATTGATATTACCAATCAAATGGCAATTACCAATGGAATGATATCACCAATCAAATCAGAGAAGGGCAATGAGAAATAAAACCAGTTCTTCAAAAAACGCCTTCCTTCCACCCTTTCTTTCTTCCCAAGCTTAACTTTACTCTTGATTTATCTACCTTCTCCTCCTGAGAGGTGCAGGAGGATGGGGAATGGTGATTACAGTCAATTCTAACAGTCTTCACTCTTCTCCTGCTCCAGTATGGGGTCTCCCTCTCATGGGAGACAGCTCTTCACAAACTTCTCCAGTGTGAGTTCTTCCCACGGGATACAGTTCATGAACTGCTCCAACATGAGTCCTTTTCACGGAGTGCAGTGCTTCAGGAACAGGCTGCTCCTATGCATGTCCCCCATGGGGTCACACTGTTGCCAATTCTCATCAGAGCTAAAGTTCCACAATTCCAAAATGAAATTCAGTACACAAAAATAAACTCTTCATAAACTAGACTCTTTGATATATATTACAAAAGAAAGAGTCAAGCTTAGATCCAGGAAACTTCATGGAGAGGTGAGTTGTTCGGTATCACAAAGCAATTTGGTAATGCTCTAGGAGAAAGGGCTGGGCCACCACTTAAAGAGACACCCGTGTTTAGTTCCTATAATCTGCAGGAAAGGGGGGTGGCCAGTATTTTACATGTCTTTCAAACAGCTCATCTGTAGCTTTTTAAAAGTGTGAGAAGTATTTGTGCACACAGTCAGCTTCTGAGGAATTTTAAACTGAAGTATTTGTTCTTGGGAAAACCACAGTGTTCCTAACTTGGCCATTTAGTTGCCTCTTTGCAACTCATCCATGTAATCACAGTATAGCAGGTGAGAATTAGTGGATCTAAGTGCAATATTCAAGAATGCAGAAGGTATCTTTTGAGAGAAGTAAAAAAAAATGCCTTCCAGCTTAATACCAGCAGAGATAACTGTTCTTTATATATTGTCCAGTGAACAACACGCACTATTTAGCAAAGAAAATGTTTTTAAAAATCTCGGTCTTTGAAGCATTATTTAACTATTATTTGATTTTAATTTCAAGAAATAATTAACAATTACTAATTTCAAAAATTGCCTAACTAGTGTCCACTGATGTCTTTCTACTGTGGGCTTGTAAAAAAGGAGGTGAGGAGCGTGCCCATATCCGAAAAATAAATTCACGCGTATAATTAAATTTAAATTTATTTACAGGATATAAGCTCCCCACCAATTTAAAGGTTCGATATCGGTTGAGACAAAGATCAAGCTCACGCACTAGCCCTTGACAAAAGAATGATAATCCAGATTATCATACACTCACCTCAATCAAGCCGGGGGTTCCCGTTCTCGTCTTGATTGTTCTCACAAAGGTACCATAAAAAGGGGGGATTCCCGTTCTCCCTTTTAACCTTGCCAGGGGGTACCTTTACCAGGTGGGGGTTCCCATGCTCACCTGGTCGACCTTGTCTAGGGATGCCCTAGACCAAGGGGGACACCTCCTTAGGCCACTGCCACAAGGTAACTCCAGCATGGCCACTGCAAAGCCCACTTTTAAAACCTCGCCAATGATGACTGTGCTTCTCATTGGCTGCTGGCCAACTTCCTGGGTGTAACCGAGTCCTGACCAGCTCAGGTTCCATAGACAAGTCTGGACTAGCCCAGGTAGGCGGATTCCCTGGAATCTGCCTAGCAACAGCTTAGCTGGGGGGAGGAAATACCTGCCACAGGGCTTAAGAAACAAATGCTCTCCTGGAGTGAATTTTACATCAAATTTGCCACATAGAGATGCATTTCCAGAAAATTAATGAAGCACTTTCTGTTTGGAAAAAAAAAGCTGATTTTCATTAAGGACAAAAGAATAAAACAATCCTTAAAGCATCTGTTTGTTGCTGAATAAGGGAAAATAAATAATTCAATATAGCATTTAAAATTTCCGATGTAAGTTCGGTATTCAGTATCTGGTTTCTGGTTTAAATGTGCCATGTTGTATATCAAGAGTTGAAGAAAGTTATGACAACTAACATCTTGCAAATATTTTTCAGAATATAGGCAGATAAATAAAAGAGTATACACATATATGTAAAAATATTTTATATTCCCCATCAATTTAATATCTACGTATGATATTGTTCTAGTTTGAGCTCAGCAGAACCAACTCTGTTCAGTGATTTTTACTTTTCAGCTCGGTCTCCTCTGAGAGACTGCGCTTTCTGAAGTTAACAGTATGTTTTTTGCAGACAGTGCCCGCTACTAGAAGTGATAATGTCTGATGTTTACAGTTACTGACAGGAATCAGTATGCAGAAAGACTCTTGCTTATACTTGCTCCTGTAATAAACAAAGTCACTGCTGGCTCTTGTACTCACTATAAAGCTGAGGTGTCATAGGAGTTAAGTCTCTTCTGCAGTGGCTGTCATCCAAGGAGGACTCCATCCCACCTTCCACCTTTGATCCCAATCCTGAATTCCCAAATCCAGGTACTGCATGCAAGTTCCCCTCTGCCACTGAGCCTGAGGCTTCCCCAGTGCCACCTGCTCTGCAACATCAGTGGTGATTGCTGCCAAAGGGGTAGTAGGGTTCAATGTCAGTTTTATATATATGTGCATAAGTTTTTATTATTGTTTTACTGAAGTTGTTAAATTTTCTTTTCCAATCCGTAAGTGCCTCTGCCTCATTCTCACTTCCTTCCCAGTTTGAGGAGGGAGAGGAGGGTTAGAGAGCATCTGTCAGAATAAAGTGACCAGCACAGTCCCAAGCCTGGACAGGTAAACACTCCTGGGAACAGAATTTTCAAGTTCTTTCTTTTTACCTTCAAGATCAGTTCTTTATGCTGATGGCTGTGAGTGCTTTTATAAATGTAAGCAGTAGTAATGGATAGAAAATTTGTATCTGAAAATTCTCTGGTAGAAAGTATCCTGCTTGCAAAACTGAAATGTTTGAAGGAAAAGGTTTGCTTTTTGTAAAAAAAAAATAAATAACTAAATTTAGGACTCTAAAAATTATAATATTTTTTGAAAAATATTACATTTTTTGCCACTTAAACAATATAATAACAGAATGTAGTTGCAAAAGTAAAACACAGAATTAAGCCTTCTGCTGCCCATGCTGTCTTCTCCAGAAGCAAACTTCCTCATATATTTGAAATACAAATCAGGTGAAACAGAGAAACAGTAAAAAACCTAAACAGCAACAATTTCCATGCTATAAACACATTTTAAATGAGTCTGGAATTAAGTGTGTTTATATTGAAACAAAAATAATTGAAATGAGGGGCAGGGTTGTAGGTTTTGTCTTGAATTCTGGCTCTTTCGCTATGTCTCTATTTATATATGAGTTGCTTGATTTATTTTTCCATCAACAAGTTTTGACTCAAATTACACTAGATTAACCATCAGAGACAAGATTTCTAATGTTACTTGTATCCTCATCTATTTTTAATTCTTTTGCACTGTATCTGCTGAGACTAATAAAATAGGAACAATGGATAAAGCTGTCTTTAAGAAAAAAAAAACCACAGGCAAACAAAAAGAACTCCAACACAACAAGAAAACCCAAGCCCTCTCCTCCATCATTCAGCCTCATTGATACAGCTTCATCAACTGCTATTTATGTCCCAGCTTCTTTCAGAATGTTTCTTTATATATATCTAAATTAGGAAGGTGAGGAAAAAGTATTTAATGCATTCAGAGGACAACATAACATGAATGTCTAATGCTGGAGTGTTAGGGGTTTCTGTCTGGTGGGGTTTTTTGGCATCAGGGAGGCTATCATGAAATTTCCAGAACTTCCTGCAACCTCAGGTAAAATTCAGACCCGTTCTGGCCAAGGCTAGGCCAAGCGGCACCTCTGTCATCAATGTATTTAAGAGGGGAAAAGTCTTGTGCCAGGTTTTTTTCTCTATGTCCTGTCTTTTCCTTTGAGGAGTTGTTTGTCTGGAGGAGGTGGAGATGAAAGGAAAACAAAACATGCAGTCAGTGAGGGAGAGAAGGGCACTAGAGCAGGGCATTGCCTGGAGACGCTTCTTGAGTGAGACAGGAGTCTGACGTCTGTCTGAACGGTGACCAACGATGTTGAGAACACCCAGGATGTCGCATGCCATGACAGAGAGACCACACAGGAGCAAAGGACATGTCTGAAGCCAAGTGTGACTCCAAGAAGGATCCATGGTAGAGCAGATGGCACTGCAATCTGTGTGCGAGTCCCACACTGGTGGGACAGACTCACGTGGAGGAGGAGGACTATTTCCTGTGAGATGGCAGGGGAAGGGGCATCAGGGGAGACTGCAAGGAGTCCTCCTTCCTGTGGAGGAAGGACAGACAGACGACACCGCCCATCCCCCATCCCACTGCTCCACTGATGGGGAGGAGGAAGCTGGGAAGAAGGGAGGGACAGGGGAAGGCAAGTGTTTTTTAGATATTCCTGTATGTATTTGTTTATCTCACTGTCCTACTCTGATCTGGTTGATTTGTTTAAATGAGTGATGGTAAATTAAATTTATTTTTCTCCACAAGTCTACTCTGTTTTTATCTGTGACCATAAGTGATAAATGAACCTCCCTTTCCTAACTTCAGTCCTTGAGTCTCTTTTTTTGAATTTTCTCCCTCCCCATCCCTAAAGGGGGGTATGGGGGGTGTGAGGATGAGGGATCAGCTGCATAGCTCTTGTTCCCGGCACACTGAGCTCAAACTACATGGAGCCACATTCAATTCCCTGTGTAAGACAGGTTCAGGAATTCTTTTCTTCCCTCATACCAGGAACGGGAGGTCACATTTTCTTCTAGAAGGAGATTTCCTCTCTGATTTAAATACTTCAGAAGGTCAGCATCCATTCAACTAACCAGCATTCAAATATCAAATTTTTAAATTTAAGGCCAATCTGAAGTTCTCACTCACATGTCATCCTATACAAAATACAGTTTCCTACCATCTCCATATTTCTGTGACAGCCCATCAGCATAAGCAGTGTAAAAGAGGACAAAAGAATTTAAAAAGGTGAAGTTAAACTTTAAAGTCTTTTGAGATTTTTTTACTCCTTTCAAAATACCAGTTTGCCCTAGAAAGAAGTAATCTCATACTAGTATCATGACTAAAAAACCCAGTCATCTCCAGACTCTATGTACAGCAAAATATAATCATAATTTGTCAACCTCATCCTGCATCTCACCAGTACTTATTTTCTAAATTTCTTCTGAAATTACCTATTATTACAGATCTACAGTACTAAAAGTGTAGTTGGGTAGTGGAGAGGGGGGAGATACAACCTATTTCAATGGTCTGAGGGTTGGATCATATGCTATTATGTGTGTGGTAAAACCCTATTTTGCTAGAGCCCATAGATGCTATTACAGTATAATAGAGGGGTGCCAAATGTGTAGTTTTAATTCTAATGACTCCCTTTCCTGTTAAAGAGGAAGTATTAAACATCTGTAAAGTGATATTAGAATTTTATATGAAGAAATTAAAGTAAAAAGGTTTGATGTAACTTTGCATTAACATTTAATGAAGCAATAGATCACAAAAGTCTCCCATCATCCCCACACCACCATAGGCAAATCAGAGCTTAAGTCAGTC
>NW_009712377.1:0-19257 GCF_000703405.1 Apaloderma vittatum
CTTCTGTCTTCTTCAAGCTGACTTCCAGCCACAAAAGCTGAGCAGTCTTTGCAAAGCAGGATGTTAAGCGCTGCAGAGCTGCTTCTGTGTGAGCAACGAGGGCAGCATTATCAGCAAAAAGCAGCTCATGGACAAGGTGATTTAGGGTCCTAGTGTGGGCCTTCAGTCACCTTAGGTTGAATAGATTACCATCGGTACAGTAACGGATGTAAATGCCATTAAAATAAATATAAAAAAGATCACAGTTAAGATGAAGATTAGGAATGAATGTAGAGGAATAAGACAAAAAATTTCTTTCACACTAGGACTTCTGAAAAACTTTTAGTTACCAACACTGGGAATGGATCCAAGAAATGCGAATACAACTGGAGTATTTAGAATCAGAAAGATCCATGATCACTGATGAAATTTGCAGGAAAAAGAAGTATTTTTGTAATAATAGTTGTTTTTTTGGCTACAGACAAATTCTAGGATGTCTTTTCAGAAAAATATAAAACAGTGTCAGCCAACTCTCTGTCAAACCAAGCTTTTATATGCCTCTGGAACTATGATAGATAACACATATAGGCAGAGACCACCATCTCAGTGGTGTTAAAAACTTTGCTGAAAGGATTATATCACATATGTATCACCATGAAATATTAAGCAGAGGTTGCAAGTGCATGTTTCTCAGTTGTCAGGCAGATATATAAAGAGCGTCTTTGTTTAAATTTTATACAAATACACAAGGAATCCCTCCCCTCTCTTAAACTGCGGTCAGAACTTTAGATATCCATGAGGATTAGAACCTGGTTCATAGCTACTGGTGTTGCTACAGTCTAAGGAAGTAGAAGGTCATCAGTTCTGCCATGACCCCAATGACAAAAAAGAAATGTAAGAAGCAACGCAAAGGCTTAAAATTGGTAACATATTTGTAGCGTAACAACAGAATCAGTGAAAGTAGGACCTGTTAAGCAGTTGTAATGACATGCTAACATGGGCTCTGTAAGTATAATTATCAGTCAAGGACAGATTATTGTAAAAACAGTAATAAAAGACCATTTTAGATTCCTTTGCAATGAGCCTTCCCAAAACCAATATTAGTCATACGTGCTATATATGTATATTTTGTACAAAGCTAATTAACCTCTTTATTTGAAAACAAGAGCTTCGTTATTGTTGAATACAGCAGCTAATCCTTTGCAGCAGATAACTTTCAGCAAGTATGAGTGGAATGAGTTGTACTTGCTATGTCCACGTTTTTCTACAATTGAAAGATTAAATATTTAATTTGCTAAACAGTGGTATACATGAAGGTTAGGAAACTTGGCATATCAAAAGCCAAGGCATCATCTGAGGATATAACAAATGTTTGCACTAGATCCATCTTCCCATGTATTTCTTTTCTTAACCAGTCAGCCCTACAGGTGAAAAACCACCCCTTTCAGGTCAGCAAAGCTCAGCTTCTCTTAAGGCAACAACAGTTTTCAGCCAGCTTTAAATAAGCATCAAGTTTGCATGGCTAACAAGAAGACTGCTAAGAACAGCTGTCTTTTTTGTATTTAAAAATGGGTCAAAGTTGCATTGATAGACCAAGGTAGCTAAGCCATCATTTCAATTAGTTAAGATGAATGCCTTTCTCCGAGATGCTTAATACAACATCACACATATTGCAGGGACAAATACCTAATTACAGTCCTGTCTTTATGATTAGGACCACACAAATTGATGCAACAGTAATTCCTGACTCATGGTAAGGTTGATGAAGCTAATTAGAAATAAATAGTATGGTGAATTAGCGACAAACAATATGACAATGCAGTAAGAAAAGCCTTTCAAAAATACACTCTTGTTATAAGAAGATAATAAAACAAGTTATCAGGAAGCAAAACAGCCCAACAGATCTTTCATTCTAGAGTTTAGGCTTAAGAACAATTCTATGGCAACATCTTGTTTGCAACCTTTTCATCCAAAAGCAGCACTGATTCTTGGACTCTACACAAGACAGGGAGACACTGAGGGAGGCTTGACCTTTAGCTCAGCCCCAGCCAGACAGCATTACTGAACTGTAGCCTCAACAGGAGACAGGACATTAGAAGAATCTATTATCTTTCTCTGCTCAAAGAGCAAAAAGCTTCTTATTCCAGGTAATACATTTAATTTTGAAACAGACCTATTTTCCTTACATGTAATTGAGTTCTGTAACAGAACACGAAACAGGTAGGGCTCGCTGCCATCCACAATGGAAAGAGGTTGACATAGAATGACATAGATGCAAGTTCTGTTTTATTTTCAAGGGCATAAGTTTCTTTATGAAAAGTCTCCAGAATAAAAGAACCTCTCCTTTCTGCATTCATATGCCAAATACTCTTTTCTCTGGATTAAGGTACAAGCTGAACCTCTTATCTACGATTATTTCACCTAGCCCACCCTTTTTCCCTCTTCAAGCAGATCTTTCACTGAGCACCAGCTGAAGTCAGGTTTCCCATCACTTAATCCTTGCTTGGATTTCTTTGCTCTCATTTTAATGTTAAATGTATTTTTTGTGTGTTTCCACATTGTATAAAGAAGGCAAAGTTTGGCCTAGACTATGCAAACTTCTTTCAAACACTGGGGAAAGAAGGGCAGGTGGCAGGCATCATGCAAGTAGCGTTGTGCTGCAAGGAAGGCTGTTGAAGAGGATTGGCTGAGTCTGCATTATTTGAAAATCATTTTGGAGTGCCCTTAATAGGATGTTACTGGTGAGCTAAAAGTAAGATGGTGATGTTGGAGCATAAATATAATTTTTTCATGTGGCAGACAGGAACAATCCAATTAGAATGTAAGTCACTAGTGTCAGGGACTATCATTTTGTACATGACTGACGTTAGTGAAGAACTGTTTTATAAGATGCCAGTATTAGATTGTTATTATTAATTAATATTGTTATTAATTATTATTAAATATTATTAATAATAATAGATCAAGTGTTGAAAGTATTGGGGGGGTTTAATGGTTGAAAAGAAATACAGAAGTTCTATAGATATGTCAAGCACACAAGTGCTATGATACACACCAAAACAATATTGTATTTGATCACCTAAGACTATAAAAGAAGAAAAATGACAAAATGGCTTTTGTGGAACCTAGGAGTTCAGATCATGACAAAAAAGTACGACTGCTTTACAGGCATGAGCATAGAATAGAATAGAATAGAATAGAATACAATACAATACAATACAATACAATAGAATGCAATACAATACAATAGAATGCAATGCATTGGGTCAGAAGGGGCCTTTAGAGGCAATCTAGTCTGATCCCCCTGCAGACATCTTTAATTAGATCGGGTTGCTCAGAGCCCCATCCAGCCTGACCTTGACTGCCTCCAGGGGTGGGGCCTCCATCACCTCTCTGGGCAACCTGTTCAGTATTTCATCATCCTCATTGTAAAGAACATCTTCCTAACGTCTAACCTAAATCTACCCTGCCCTAGTTCAGAGCCATTGCCTTCATCCTCTTGCTACATGCCCTTGTGAACAGCCCCTCCCCAGCTTTCCTGTAGGCCCTCTTCAGGTCCTGGAAAGTCACTATAAGGTCTCCCTGGAGCCTTCTCTTCTCCATACTGAACAACCCTAACTCTCTCAACTTGTCTTCATAGGAGAGGTGCTCCAGCCCTTCGATCATCTTTGTGTCCTTCCTCTGGACCCATTCCCACAGGTCCATGTCCCTCTTGTGTTGAGGGCCCCAGAGCTGGACACAGCACTGCAGGTGAAGTCTCACCAGAGTAGAGGAGCAGACTCACCTCTCTCGATCTGCTGGCCACGCTTGTTTTGATGCAGTCCAGGATGCGATTGGCTTTCTGGGCTGTAAGCGTGCATTGGTGGCTTATGTCCAGGTTTTCATCCTCCAACATCCCAAATCATTTTCTGAAGGGCGGCTCTCTATCACATCATCCCCCAGTCTGTACTGATACTGAGGATTGCTTTGACCCGGGTGCAGAACTTTGTTCTTGGCCTTGTTGAACCTAATGAAATTCACATGGGCCCACTTCTCCAGCTTATCCAGGTGCCTCTGGATGACATCCCATTCCTTTGGCATATCAACTGCAAACTTAATGAGGGTCTATGTCTACGTCATTGATGAAGACACCAGGCAGCACTGGTCCCATAATGCACGCCCAAGGGGCACCACTTGACACCCATCTCCATCTGGACATCGAGCCATTGACCACTACCCTCTGAATGTGACCATGTGAACAATTCCTTATCCACTGAAAAGTCCACCCATCAAATCTGTATCTCTCCAACTTAGAGAGAAGGATGTTGTACAGCACTGTGTCAAAAGCCTTACAGAAGCCCAGATGGGTGACAATCCATTGCTTTTCCCTTGTCCACTGATGCAGTCACTGTCATAGAAGGCCACTAGGATGGTCAGGCAGGACTTGCCATTGATAAAGCCATGCTGGCTGTCTCAAATCACCCCCCGTCCTCCATGTGCCTTAGCCGAACTAAGAGGATCTGTTCTATGATCTTCCCAGGCACAGAGGTAAGACTGATTTCTTCATCTACATATTAGTATGTCCTTTATCATTCCTGTATCTCAGCAATGATATGTCTTGCAAGGGACACAGTTTTTAACTACCTGTATTCTGAAAATGGTGTTTATTTATACTCAGAATATATCACTGCCACCTGCTAAACCTGACAATCTACTATTGCTTTCTGAGAAGCATGAAGTGATTGTAAGATAACTTCTGATGAAACCTTTCATCCTCTCACTTACAAAAATGTGAGAGCTGGGTAGGTGCCTTCATACGGCTGCTTTAGATATCAAAGTAAGTTGTTGCTCAAGCTATTTATATCAAGACTCCTAGCTTTGTACATATCAGTGGAGGTAACTGGAGTTTTCTTGAAGTACATCCAAGGATTTAAGTTAGATAGTAGATAGTAAGAATATTTCTCATATGTTAAGAGCATAGTCCTGAAAATCACTACTATCTTTATTTCACTGAAAAAAAATCTAATATTTATTTTGTGATATCTCTATTTTGGAGCAGGAGAGTCCAGAGTCTTCTATATAACTACCATGCAAAAAACATACACTGCTGTATATTCTACCTTCTTTTAATCTTACATTTTAAGGAACCCTTACTGTGGCTGGGTATTATTTAAAGAACAAAAAACCCAAACCTTCCAAAACAGAGAGAGATAATTGGTATCACCTTGAACTATTTATAAAAGGAGTTTCTGGAGAGGAAATATTACCAGGGTCATTTTCTTACCCTCTGCTGAAAGAATACTCACTGTTGAAATTCACTCTTGAAATAAACCTAAAGCTAACTAATGTTTACAGCTGCTCTCCTAAAAATACAAGAAATAATGGGAACATGTGATCCTGTCTGCAGTTCCCATCAAAATCACAATGCAAGACAGTTCTGCAGTCGAATAACACTGATTAATGTTCCTACATAGCAACGACACCGTACACTTATGGACAGACTCATGAAGCTTTGCCAAAGCTCACTAAAAGCAGCTGCAAGGCAGGACTGACTTTTAACCTCGCCTGTTTAATGCAGGAACTTCTTGGCATAAAAACTGCACTAGTAGCATACAACCTGCAGGGTTACCATTACAAAAACAGATTTGGCCAGCAGGACATCTCTATTTCCTGAATAAACTCCTGACACGTTACATGAAATTGAAGTTATACAGGCATATCTGAAAACTGGAAGAAGAAGCAACCAAAAAAACCTAATTCTTAGGATACTCTGAAAAAAACCCCTTATTTTTTGCTTAATTTTTGATGTGACAATTTCCTTTTTCATTGGTCAGCAAGTAATATTATTTGATATGAGAGGCAAAAAACTATAGAGCTGTCTACAGTGGTGAAAGACTTGCATACAAATCTATATTTCTGTGGAAAAATTGATCTTTGAACAGTGAGGTGGAGCTTTTGCTTGTCTCAGAAATATATTGCTAAGGAGAATTGGTTTTGCCTGCTGTGTAGTGACCTGTGGTCAAAGCCAGGGTGCCAAAAGTGGCTTGTCTGTGAGCTGCAGAGGGATGTTGTGGGAGGACAATGTTATTTTCCTTCTCTTCTGGGAGAGGAAAATATGGAATTCCTTAATAAAGCATGCTGATTAAGAAGGATGGTTTTTACTCCTCAGAAGGCCTTTACCCATGTCAAATTCCATTTTCTGAATTCAGCAATATATTATTAGTGTCATTTTCTGGAACAAATGATACTGTAAATAATTCCAGCAAGTGCACTTAATATAGATTTGTTTGCTAAGTGGCGGTGTCTCCCTCCAGGGTTAAAGGTAGAATAAAATGTTGTTTATCCCATGGGGAAAAGAAATGACGAGATTTCTTGCTTCCTTTCTTGTTTTGAACTGTGAGCCATTGTGATCCTGGGGCATAAGGTCTGTCACATGCTAAAGGAGAGAATTATTGCAAAGAGCCCTTTGTTTCAGCAGGGCAGTATCAGTGGCCTGTTGTACAATTCATTAATGCACCATCTCTTTGCTACTTTGTCTGCTTCTTTTAAACAAGCCAACTTACTTCTGGAAAAAGTTATTCTGTGCTCAGCTGCGTAGCTCTGGATTACAGCGTCCCTGATAACCAAAAGCAAGGGTGTTAAAGCAAGCAAAGGCAGCATGTTAGAGTGACACTAAATGATGTTCACAGAGGGAGCTGCTTGTCCCTCTTAGAGAAATCAATACTGCTAGTGAGGCCTTTTCATCACGGAAGTAGGACTGTCCTCAGATCACCAGGACTGGAACCACAGGTGATATAGTAATGGTCACATTTGCATTTGTGTCCCTGGAGTCGACCCAGAGCTTAAGTCTCTGGAGCCTGCTTGCTCTTTGGGGCTCTGCCCAGCTATATCCACTGCTGCCTCCTGCTCACTGGTCCTCTGTGGAGCTGCTGTCTCTTCTCCTAAGTGGCAGCTAGGGCAATGGTTGTTGGACCTTGTACACTTGCTGTTGTTTGGCGCTTCTTTCAGCAGGGCAGAAAGAGAAGGGAGTGTAGGCTTCTAGAAGGATGGGCAAAAATACCACTACTGGACATCTGATGTATGAGTTTCTGATTCAGTGTTTGTGAATGTCGCCATTTTACATATGAACAAAAGAGCTGCCATAGCTATGATGGCAGTTTGTAAAGTTTATTTTACTCTTATGCAGGTCTGGGCTAAACCTGATACTTCTGAGAAAAGAGAGAAGTTGTGTAAGACATATTATTGTTCATTCAACTGGGATCTCCCAGAAATCCCTTAGGCCTCAGTTCCACATCAACTTATAGCTTCAGTATTTTGATCGAGGAAAGCCAACAAAAGCATCTCTAGGCAACTACATGTGAGGACGTGCATGTACGATGCCTTATTTCGTCACTTTGGTGACAGACAAAAAACAATGGAGACAGTTTTGCAGCCTCAGCTACTGACTGTGAAAAAAGCAGCTGCTAAACAGCCTAAATATGTGAATTACTCACCTAAAGGATCGAGATGTTTATGGGTCCAGCACCATATCAGAGCACATATTCCTTTTGAAAAAAAAACCCTTCCGGTTTCAAATCTGAAAGCTGATAGTGGGTGCTTCAATGCAGAAGTATTCATAAATTATTCCTATTTATACTGTTTGCAGGCAAATGAAATGAATATTGGTTACAGAAAAGTTAGGTGTTCCTGTTACAGTCCTATTACAACCAAGAACTGCTGCCTCCAATACATTATGTTACAGGTGCTAAATTTCAAATTGTGGCCTCCAAATTTTTTTTATTTTTGGCTTGTGATAGTGAGATGAGTGTGCTAACATGAATGACATTATTTCCCAAAACTATTAAAAATTGCACTCATACTAACATGATTTCAGATCCAAAACATTTATTTTCTTACGCATTTCAAGCAAATTTGTTGAAAACAGTAAATCTACTTCTGAAAACAATCACTTTGCTTCTGAGAACTGGCCTGAGATGGAACCTCTGCAAGCAAACATAAATGAACAACTTTTAGGTGGTGACTCTAGTAACATCCTCCCTCTCAACAGGCACATTTTAATCAAGTATCCACTTATGAGGTAACCACCACATAGAAGCTGTAATTGCATTCTTGACATGGGATACATGTATGATGAACATTTGAACAAATTTCACTTGAAAAGACAGCTTGATTATATCAAAATTGTTACGAGATGCACAAAACTGCATCTACGTCTCTTCCTCAGGTCTATCTAACTGTCTGTTTTATTTTCAAATGACTTGTCTTGAAAGCACTAGAACATCTCCTGAAATTGACCAAAATCAATCAGTCCTGTAAAGGACTTACGTAAATGCATAACTATGAGGATGTGAGTTGTGTTATTGACTCCACTGGAACTATTCATTGGGTTGAAACTTAGCCAGTCTTAATGAACAAATTGCAGAGGTTTTATTTCCCTTGCCTGCTTCCCTATAGACCAATTGGATTAATTTTGTTCAGACATTTTTTTTTCTTTCTCTACTGCAATATCTGTCTTCCTGATAATCCTTTAATTTGTTCCTTTTCTACCTCTCGTCTTTTCCCCTTAGTATTTACCTTCTTAAGAGA
Source organism: Apaloderma vittatum (assembly GCF_000703405.1). Lineage (NCBI taxonomy): Eukaryota > Metazoa > Chordata > Aves > Trogoniformes > Trogonidae > Apaloderma > Apaloderma vittatum. The sequence continues at coordinate 8,545 of NW_009712377.1, forward strand.
AGTCTTTCTGCTCTGTAGCAGATTCTAATAAAGGACTGACTATCTGAGATAACTTTTTAGTGCACAATGGAGTTCTCAGCTATAGCCAGTACGCATTAATACTATAACAACATAAATATATTCAACAGTAACATTCAAAACAATGTTGACAGATTATTAACAGTGTCAAACACTCTGATATATCTAGATCAAGAGATTATTTACTTTATATCAGCTTCAGAAAGTGTATTTTAATTTTTACTCTAATAAGGAATTAAGCAGTAAACAAAGGTTAGGGAAAAGGTGAAGGTTCTTACCAGAAAATTAGAAAAATAAGTGTGGAGTAAAAAATCTGACTGCTTTTCCACTTTTCAACTGAAAAGGACATGACTTACCTGCAGCTATATCAAGAAGCATGTTTTCCAAGAGCTGCCATGCTATAAGAATGTCTTTTCCTCAAGGAAGAGCTGCAAGTATGACTAGAATGGCAACTGTCATATGATTAAGGGCATTACCATGATTTGGAATCATTCATGCTCTTCCATTATCAATAGATTTTAAATTCTGAGACTCTTTTTCCTAAACTGATGGCACTGGTCTTCAAAGTAGACAGACCTTCTATACAAATTACTAATGGAAAACACAAGTGGCACTGTTTAGCTAGCATAATATCCTCAACTGATTGCTTTCAGTTTGATTCACACTGGACGTGCTTTATTTTTCCCTGAAAAAATAATGTCCATTTTCAAAAGGAAAGGAGCTGTGAATAATCCACTTTTTATATAAGTATTGCTAGTAAGCAGAGCAGAATAAAGATGCCTTCATTCCACTAACAATTATGAAAAGATCATATCAGACAATGACCTTTAGAAATGCTTCAGTGACCATTTTTCCAGGCTGTAAGTCCTAAGTGGGAATTCTTCAGACAAGATTTGACTTCACTTTCACTTATATACCGAATTTTGCCCAATTCATGTTAACATAATTTTTACTGTTGACTTTAACAAAGGAAGAACAAAGCCCTGATTTGGAATAAGCTCACAGAAATTAGTAGATAGCTGAATGTACAGTGGGGAACTGAGTTTAGCTGTGTACTTTTGCTTCCTGGCCTCTTGATTTTCCAAGGACATTCTTTAGCATTTGATGTTGATGCCAGTTAGAGAGAAGGTAGACGTAGAATTTATAGCACTGCCATCGATAAAACTCTTACTGAAGCAAACGGGAAATATGTGCATGAATTTGGCTGAGGATCACTATGGTAGAAGAGAGCCAACTGACTGATTATTTTCAGTGTGTAGATGGACTAATAACCTCAAGAAAGCAGTGTAAGAGAAATTTATATTTGTTAAGACTTTAAAATAAAGTTTTCAAGTGAACTTCTTATAACAACAGTCTGCATAAGATTCAACAATACAAATCCATAATATTCTCCTACCACTCAAGGTCACGTTAACCTTCCTGAAGAAGAAGCCAGGACCTCCTTAAGTTAATCATCCTCTACATTGAAGCTGGTGCTTATTTGATTCTGAGGTTTTGTTCAAGACAGAACAAGCATGTGAAAAATTGGTGAAATGCAAGATTTCATTTACACAAGGTCAAAGTGACCTAGATTTCAAGTGAGGTCCAAAGTATTATCGGTCCTTCACACAAGAAAAGTGTTGTGCGCAGTTCATTTAATATTTAAGACGTTTGCATAAGAGCGTGTAAAAGAGCATTTTCTTCTTGCTCTGCCAGGAAGGTCAAATAACTGTTAATACTAGATAAACCTTGTGTGAGTACTAGTCCCCAGAATAACTTGGATTATGTTTAGTATTCTCAACACACAACAGTTTATTCAAGAAGGAAATACATAGACAGGGGCTACGTCTACCAGAGATGGAAGTTATACACCTGTGTGAGCTCTGACTGTGCCTGCTGAGGATTTCAGCCCACTGTTTCCTAAGACTAGTAAGTCTAATGAAAATAGACAGTTTATACCAACTGTAAGACTGGTAAAAACTTTTGAGTATTCAATTTTGTCCATGATGGAGCTCAAAAGCACATGTAGTTTTACTAAAAAGGGGTCACATTTTGAGTACAACATCTTTATGACAATGCAAGAAGAAATCTGTGTTATGGTATTAGTATCTCAATGACTCTGACCTAAACAACTAGCATATACACTGGTGAAAATGCTATTGGCTTGAAATTTAACAATTAATTTTATATTAAGTTTGGCAGAATGAGAACAATGCAGTCAATAGCTCTAGCAAACAGCATGATTTATATATCACATTTAATTACACATGAATTCTTTAATGTTATTATTTAAAAAAAGCACATTAAGCTTCTTTTATAAATATTTCAGCAGTAGCATAATGGACTAGGTTGTTATTTGTAGTAAAATCTTTTCCTTCATATATTCCATCTGTCCTACATGTCCTCATGTCAGTAGACAGATCAGGCACACGGCCATTGAAGACAAATGGCCAGTATGAGAGGTGCAGCATGTCTGATAACTGCAACCGGCAGAATCAGATTTGAGGAGATCTTTTCATGAAGAGTGTTACACTGCATTGAAGTAGTCACTCAATTGTATCTTTTAAATGTTTGTCAGCTACTTTAATTGAAAGAGAAACACCAAAGTTGTGACAAGCTGTGATATTATACCTTGAAGTATTTCCATAACTGAGAGAGATGAGAACACTTCAATGTAGAGGTCTCCTGACATGTTTTTGTAACGTGCTGACTTTCGTCATGCTGAAAGGCAGAAAGTTTGAAATTCCAGTTCAGAGGAAGGGCTGTATCATACTTTGAAGACACGTCCCTCACTGGGGAGGCCAGGTCCCTGCCTGGCTTCTCAAGGAGCACAGGTGCTCTGGCTCACCTCCCAAGAGCACAGTGCCACCTTCCCTGGAAATCCAGCTCTTTTCACCAGCTGAGGCAAGGACAGAAGAGCCTCTGCTGCAGCGCACTCCCAGTCTGACACCACTTTGGCAAGGCTTGTGTGGTGAGTCGGAAGTAGCTCTTGTACTCAGAGAGAATACAAGCTTAGCAGCCATACCTACCTCTCTATCCGCTCAGTCACTTCATGAGGTTTTACTCACTGAGGAACTGCAAAGAGGCCAGGAATTCTGCATCATTTGTCTTTAAATCCAGCATTTGTCTTATGACTGCAAGACACTGCATTATTTATAAATAAGGCATATTGCTCCCTTCTTTTTAAATACAACCCATCCTGTGGTGAACACCTCTTTAAATTGAATATTGTCTTATACACCTTGATGGTGTGTGGAAATATACTGCATCAAGGTAAAAGGAGAGGAGTTGAATTATTATCCTGAAGGCTGTTTGTACACTTCCACGATCCACCCACTCATCTTACCTTGAGAGCAATAAGAATTGCATGGGCTGGTCAAGAACAGAGCAAAGTACTCAAGTGCTGACTGACAAGGTTGCCCCTCCTAAGTGTTCGCTCTGAGCTCTGATCTACAAGCACTATTGATACTCGGTAGTGAAGCGGAACTGCTGACATTCCCGCTGGACTCCATGCAGAAACCTGAACATCCCCACTGCATTCACAAATTGGAGCCAGAGTTCAAGGAAGAAAACTTAAAGCAGGAATTTTCATCTTAAATGAGAGATGTTTTCACTCTGGCTCCTATTCAGTAACATAAACATGCACTTAACTTTAAATATCAAAATCCTGTTGTGTACTGGAAGGCTAGAAGTCAGATATGTGATTGAACTTAACCAGCCTATATCAAGCTAGAAATCTCTAAAGCACCTCTCTTTATTAAAAATATATTTCTACCAAGAGCTGATATGATCCTGTCTCTTAATAGCTACTTCACAATCTCAACCTTCCTAATGATACTGTAAACCACTGGTTATCATGCCATATTCAAAATATGTATTTATAGAATGAAAGATCCATTACAAAAAGAGCTATCACAAGTGGCCTTGCAAGTCGAGTTTTATTATAGTGGAAAAGCAAACACATGTGCATGTATATCTACATATTTGTATGTATTTAATTTAAAAAGCACAGGGACTAAATTCCTGGCACCAGTAAAATAATTACCTTCCCATGGATTTCAGCATGACAGGATTTCTCTTCACATTTCTCGTCAGTAGTTTGATGACTTATCTGATTTCCCTCAGAATGTGGGTTAACTTTACCCAGTCCTTTTTTTCCCTACTACTTGTTTTATAAAAATAAAAACATAACTAACTGTGTTTATTAAAGAAAAACTACACGTGTACAAAGGCCCAATTTTCCTCCTTCATCTAGTGGAAATATGTCTTTAAAAGTCACATTAGACTATTAGCTATAAATAAAATAGTTCTTTTGCATGAATACTCAGAGGTACACACTGAACCTAAAGTGACAATAAAATAATCTACAAAAGTAATTTTGAAATAGTTACGTGTCCTTAGGAAAAAACTCTAAGAGAATGGAAAACATTTAGTGCATGTAACTGTTAAAAATGTTGTTGCTCTTAGAAATTGCTTGTGAGACTAACAATATTGCATGGGCCAAGCCACAGACAGGCACGTGGTAAACCTCTGAAAAGATTCTCACTGTTGCTATATGCTGCTACTGAAATGTAAAGGGGCAAATCAGTGATAGAAGAACTAAAGATTTTAAATTCAAGGCAATGCTTTAAAAAAACCCCAAACTAGTGGGATGGCTTCTCAGCATCCAGTTGGCATGTTACAGAGCTCTTCACTGTGTAAATCTTTCTGCTTTTCCACTGAATGTTTCTCCCACAACTGGTGGTGTTTGTGTGGCTGGGTCTGATTGGTTGGAAATAAAAATATTCTACCCAGGTACGTAAAGTGGAACAGGTAATCAGGATCAGAACTATTTTCCTGTAAAAGGAATGCTGAGAAAGGGCTGAACATCACTGGAAAGTCATCCTCTGTCTCTACTACAGGCCTCACAAAGTACTTTCCAATCTTATGTGAGAAACTTATATAGATTGTGGATATGGCATGCAGGTGGATATCCTGGAAATAGTGCCGAAAAACCCTCTATATGCAAAGCCTTAGACCCTTCGAAAGCTCCAGAGTAGGGCTGGACAGCTAGATGAGCCTTTTACCCCCTCACCCCTCTGAAGTCATATTCTGATTCCAGCATAGACAAATCACCCTCAGCTGCTAAATCAGTTGAGCCAAAAATTGAAGTAGGGGGACCCACGCTTCACCAATTCCACACACATGAAATTCTCGGGAGAGGGGAGGGGGGGACTTTCTGATCCACCAGCTAGACCACTCTGCTAACACTTTGAAACAACACACCTTCAAATCCTAGTCTAGACATGGCCTTATGCAAGTGAGAGATAAGAATCAGCCCCTGAATGGGTGTTTTGTTATATAACCACAGATGAGGCATGGAGAGTTAAACATTTGCAGTAGTTTGTAACATTCCTAAAGCATTACGTTTTCAGCAAAGTGGATTATCTTGTCTCATTTTTCTCTGATGAACAATCAACTGCGATCTTGACACATGAATTTATTACGCTTGGGTTAAGACAAACTAAGCCTTAATAAGCTTCAGTTAAAAACCTCACTTCGTGTTTGTGGAGGGAAAACTCAGCACTTAGGTTGCCTGACAGCGGTATGAAAATGAAATCAGGTTTCTCTCCCCTTACCTAGCTTCACTTAGATGTCTCTATACCAAAGATGTGGGGTTTTTTTACAGGTTTTCCTAGATATTTGATTGCTTTGTTGGAACGGTTCCATGGTATCTGACTGAGCTGACCTCCAGATGTATCTCCTCCAGGGCATTATGTTCTGCTTCGAATTATCAGCTGCATGCTCCAAAGGTTAGGTTGTGAGAGCTTGGGTGGGGTTTTTAACTCCTTTGAGCCAGACAATCACGATGTGTCTGTTCTCACGTGCTCATAAAGTTAATTCTGCCCATCAGGTAAAGAAAAGCAATACAAACTCAGCTTGATTTAATAATTGCAGTCATGATTTATGTATAATAGTGTCAGTTCATTGAACATTGATTTGATAGATAACGGGAAGCATGTGCCTGGCTTATTTAGAAAGTTTATTCAACACTACAGATCCTTTAAGGAATGTGCAGAAACTTCTAAATATATGGAACAAACTCATCTGGTGTAAATCAGGTGTCTGAATTGACAACAGCAGTAATGGGCAAGGCAATAATTAGTATGCATAACCATTTCATGGTGCATCGAGTAATATAGTTCCTTTGCTGGAGTGTCATTGATTTACACCAGCTGAGGATACGGCCCATAGAACTGACAAGAAATGGCTATGCCTACTAATTACTGAAGCTGCTGATGTCTTTCAGCCTGTACTGTTTTTACATCTCTGGAAAATTACAGAAGTTCTAGCTCTTGCAAATCAGCCACCTCAAAGTTTTTGGGATATTTTTTTCACTTAAGCAGTCAGAACAGTGAGGCTGCATTTTGTGTTGCGACAGTCCTCATCAACCGTAAACCCCGGCTTGACACATTGATCAGGCTTCTGACTAGCTTAGGCATTGTGAGTTCAGTTTACATTGGCTCCTTCCTGGACTGAGGCAGGATGAATAGTTGATTTTTTAGGTAAGCCTTTGGCATAGTATGAAGATGCATTTAGAATGCTTTCAAGACTCTTACAATTTCAGGTAGTCACTCAGAAAGAAGTGGCTAGTGAGTACAGTAAACTACCATACTTGCTATTTCCAACAGTGAATTGTTTGTAAGTAGTGACAGCTGAAAACACATGGGAAGTATTTTAAACCCAAAGGCTCAGATAGCTTCTAGTTTCTAATTTATGTAGAGGGTGCTGAGGGTTATACTACATGCTATATTTTGTCCTGCCAGATTTATGTCTCAGATCACTTCAGTCACAGGTATGTCTTTTCAAGGATTCAAATCACTGAAGGTAAAAGCCCTCGCAAACATGAGGACACCAAAGTCCTTCACAGCATGGCCATAAGTTGAGGTTGAACCCTTGAATTGCAAGGGTTTGTTATGTTTTTTGCTATTCCTGGATTGAGTTTCTCTGGAACATCATTGGTAGCTGCTGGGACTTGTCCATGTAAGAATATTTACAAGGATTTTTAAGACCAAGGTCTCTGCTCTGCCTTTACTCGTACTGCTGCTGACACAACAGCAGTGAAGCTCCCTGGAAATTCTCAGGCTCTAACTCAGCCATTCTTCCTATATTTGCATGCTCAACATATAAGATGTTGTGGGAAATAATTAAATCTCTCTTGTTACTTCCCTGTGTGAAGGTTCCCCTTGTACAGTTTTGGGCTGGAAGACAAAACGAGTGAGCCCAAGACTGTTCATGTTCATGGAGTAACTTGTTTTATTTACAGTTAGTAATCCTGTAAAACGGATGGTTACAGAAGCATATAGGCAATTCCTTCACCCTCCATTCCCTGTTCAGTGCTATTGCATAAGGCACTGGAAACCATGTTACCTCTAAAGCTGAATGTACTTCAGATGATATGAATTAGAAAGGGTATTTCCCCTTAAAGGATTGGAGTTAGAAATCAAACAATTGTTTTCTTCAAGAGTGAAAATCTGTCCCACATGGTAAGAGCAAAAAATATTCATTTGTCTAGACCAGCACCTTCTTGTGACCTTTGCTAGAAAAATATAAATGAAAAGACCTAGTGGTGTTGTGATAATTTCTTGCTTTCACAGTCTAAGACAAAACCTGATTTGAATTGTGGCAAGTATCTTTGTGTTAACATCTATTTTTCTTCAGAGTGACAGGATGTATTGTGCTATAATGTTAATCCATTTTGACAATACAGACAGGATATCTTCATAAGAACCAGATCTTAACAAGACTTTCTATTGACCTTTACCACATAACTAGGTTGTTTTCATAATTTACCTTGATTATCCTCACTTTAGCTATGAAGAGTCATAGTACTTTAGAAAAAATGTAAACTAAAATCAAAATGGCCAGTACACAAAAAATCTCAAATTTGAGATGTTTTTTGAGCAGATGTTTTGAGTTTTAAATGACTGAGTTCATTGTAGTTTACTTGTTCTAACATTATTTGATAGTACTGTGCCTGCTCTTACTAACACAACTCCTGCTAGGAAGAAAAGAAAGTATTATTTGATGTTAAGTCAGTTTTCTTTTTTTTAGTCCATTCCTTTTTCTTTGTCAGATTTATTAAGCACTGAGTTGGCTACAGCAACATTTAAGTATCTAAACTTCAAATTAGAAATAATGTCCAAGTTATTGTGCTTGTCTCTTACTTCTCTTATGTTTTCCTTATTGTCACATAGAAAATAAATATAGTAAGCTTGATTCTTCAATGTCTACACTGCTGAGTAGTCATTATGCCCATGCAAGACAAACACAACATGGAAGGATAAAAAAATCTGATTTGGTAGCATAATGGATTTGCTTTGAACTCATCACAATAATTATAAAAGGTGGTGAATGATGAATAATCTGGCTCGTTATTCCTAAATAGCAACTATCTTTTAGCTAGTATTGCAGATCAGAGATATAAAACCCCTCGTTTATTACCGTGATTATTATTAGTCCATTTGCCGATCCAAAAATCATATTTGATTGTCTCATGTGCAGTGGAATACTAATCTGTTTACCTTCTTACTTCTTCCTCTGTGCTTGTATAGACAGGTACATTAATCTGTCCTGCCAAGAGCAATCTCTTTATCTGTAAAGAACTAAAATGATTCTTCATTCTTATCGGTGTTAGTATCTGCAAATATGCAGAGGATAAACCAAAAATGTTTCCTACCCCATTTTTTGTCAGTTCTCTGCTTGGAGGGTGACCAGATCATATTTAATTGCATACTGAGCAACAAATATCTGACATTTGAGTTTGAGTGACTAAGAATTGCATTTTGTTGACAATATTAATATGCTGTTGTATTTTATGTCTCTCAATTTTTAGGAGTTTAATCAGATTAACACTTCACTGAAGACTCCCAAGAATACCTCATGCTGGCAATACCTAATGCTATTCATTCACCAGATAGCACCAAGCTAAATTCCTTCACCTAAAAGACACTGGATACGTCACCTCCCAGTGTATCCTGGGAAGGTAAGTGGTAGGGATAACAGATCCAGTTCTTAGGGAGAAGGTTTCAAAAGACAGGACTATCCAACTCAACAGCTTCCTGGCAGCAAGAAAGGGCGGTCTCACTCCTCCCCTTCCCTTTCCTCAGGCACTGCTCTGATCTCCTGTCAAACAGATTAAGCACGGTTAAATGGCCAGATGAATAATCTTCTGAGGGCCTAGTGACCTCACCAGAGGAAATTTCACCATCAGCTCTTTTGGAAGGCAGGATCAAGCCCATAGGGAGGCTCTGAAATAATTTATCTGTGGGAGGAAGAATCTGAAGTTATAGGATCCTTTGCTTGGCTGGAGGGATAGGTTTTCACGCAAGGTTTTAATGAGATTCGAAACTGCACTTATACTGTTATTTTTATAGTGTTTGAGTGGTTCATTTCTGAGAGGTGCCTAAGACTAACTAAAAGCGAGATAAATGAATGAAGAGGATCTTCTCATCTGTTTGTCAGCCCATGAGTCAGTATGATGAGAAGAGGCAAGGTATGACCCAAGTGCATCTTTGGATGACATGTTAGAGCAAAGTTCTGACCACTTGTGGTCATTAGCGATCCCACTGCAGTAATCGTATGTGTAGTGTGCTAACTCTGATGACTTGGCCACGTGCCAAGTCTAAAAATTACATTCTGCCTTCCAACATTCCCGCTTTGTTTCAAATGGATACTATAGTCTTCATTTCCTCTCCGAAACAGCTATGTTGTTGTAGGCTGCTAAATTCTCCCTGTGTTTCACCACAAAGCTTCAGTACTGTTTTAGATTAAACAATCATTATAGGGCTTCTGTATCAGCTTGTAAAGCAAGGCAGTATTTCACAAGATGGAGGGTACTATAAAAAATGAAAACTACTAATACTTTTAAGCCTGCTCACTGCAATACAGAATTTGGCCAGTGGCAAAAAGTACAGTCCGCTGAGACAGTGTTGAGTGGTTCCATTAACCACTGATGTGCAATATTTCTCCCAGCATGTTTAGCATCATGAATGCGTAAGTTTGACCTAAAAATCAGATCTTTATGTACATGGTGGTACTGGCTCTGCTTCCTTTTTAGGTCAGATTCTCATCTGATTTATGCTGCAGTCAGAAGTCCTACAGGAGATACACTCGTGTTAAGCACAAAAAACACCAAGAGTAGTACTTGGGCTTTTTGTGCATGTTTCATTGCCTGCTTTAAGGCCAGTCCAAAAAGGAAGGGTGTGAGCCAAAATTCACTGCTGTATGGGGTCAATGCAGTAGAGTAACTTACTAAGGTAACAGGAGGGTCATAAAGGATGCAAAATGAGCCCTCTGTGTTAAAATAAAGTTCCCCCCATCTGATGTCTATGTTGGATGCTTAGAGAGAACATAAGAAAAGGGCACACCTGTAGCAGTATTTCCCCTGGTAGCATCTCCCCAAATTCTCACAGCTTCTGGCAGTCTGCAGGACAAAGAAACAATGCACAGAATGGATAAACCTGTGGCATGGAGAAATGATATACAGATGTAGCTGATGCTGAAAATGCAATTTGCATAATATGTTAATGTATGCATTATAGCTCCAACTACATACATGATCAAAGCATCCATTGCAAATGATAATGCAAATTAATGTTAGGCTCATTATTATTAATTGAACCTGAATAGAAATCAGATTCAGTAAAAATAGAATAAAGAAACACACTGAAACTA
>NW_009712377.1:19288-40493 GCF_000703405.1 Apaloderma vittatum
ACAGTCATTAGTATGATTATTCTCTCTGACTTATAGTTAGGTGCCTGCTCCTTCTGTCTCTCCTTCTGCCTTCTCTGCTGTGATTTTGGATACAAATTCTCCATTATTCTGCAGCTCGTGCTCTATGTTTCTGTGTTGATGTTCATGTCACTCTCTCAACACACTTTCTCAAATGTATTATTAAGGTCTGCATGGTCTAATAGGTTGCCATTATCCTGATCTTTATTCATCCCTTTTCCAAACTAAATCAAATCTGAGCTTGAATTATGTTGATAGGGACATTTGCCTAAACTAAGTTTGTTACTGCAGTAATAGGGTTGTTATTGTGAATTAATGAGTCATTTGTTTTTAAAAACAGAACACCAGTATGTTCCTAATGTTCCTGCCCGTTCTAATAACTTTTTAGTGGTGATCTTTTGTCCTGTTGCAACGGTTTCTAGTTTCTGCAGTGGCTTATGCCTGAAGACAGGAGAAGTATAAAATACTGGGATTGAGCTATTACCCAGCACTAAAGTTTCTGGCCTAAAGTAGGTTTTAAATCATTTAATCATGTAGTGTAATTCTATCCTGATTTTCACAAAATATACTTAAATCTGGTGAGATTGCATTTCTTTTTTTCCTAGACTGTACTAAAGAGTGAGATCTTCACTGACTACAAACTTATTTAGCATTGATAAGTCTTATTAACAACCATAAGAAATGCATGGTTAGTCTCCTTAGAAATAGAGCCACCATAAGGATACAAGCATCTTTTAATTCTCTGTGAATATTTTAACTTTATCATAAACCTGGTTTCAGTAGAGGATAATGCATTGGGCAAAGACTGCCCGCAACTGTAGATGCAAAATAATATTAAATTTCTCCCTAAACTGAGGAAGCAAAAGAGAACAAATAAATTTCAGGGTCTCATTTCTAGGAACGTTCCTATCTGTCTCTCCTTAGTAAGATATCAACAACTTAAATCTGGCATTTTAAAGGAAATTCCACTTTAAGTAATAATTAATCTTACTCTTTTCCTTACTGGTATTTTTGATTTCCTTATTATAGACCTTATGATTTGTTTATATGTGGCACTGTAAGAAGTGCTAATGAAACTGCATGTCTTGTTTTTTTCTTTTTTACAGCTTATACTACAGTGATACTTACAACTGTGTGAACTTGCACAGAGCTTATTATCTTTGTATCACAGTACATACTAGTTAAAATCCAATCATTTTCCCACAGTCATTTTGGAAAGTGTGTTGGAGCAGTGTTCTTCTATCACAGTGGCCATCCCTGAACCAGTATGTCCAATACACCATTGATCTGATACTGCTTGTATGACTTGCAGGAAGCAGAAGTAGAATGACAGTTGGCAGACTAAACAGAAGTATTTTTGTCCCTACTCCTTACTAGTTACTCACACTTTTACCCTGCTCCATTTGAGATGTTCTGACCCTGTCTCCTCCAAGCGAGATACAGGCAAGGAAAAGCTGGAATTTTTTCCCATTCTGCCTGGAAAGTCCTCATTGCTAAATGTGCCTGCAGCATGTACAGGCACTAACAGCATTAGAGCAGGTCCAAATTATTGATTTTATCACCTTTATTCATGATAGATGGCATTTTGTTTCATATGTACTCACTGAAGTCAGCCGGACTGGAAGCAGAGTATGCAGATATTGATTTCAAATCCTGGACCAGAGTCCTCCACTCCTCTCGAATTTTTTGATTTTTCAGAAATGCTGGTTGCTGTTTTAACAACTCTAAAACTGGATGTTGCAGGTGTCCTGTATTGACAGCTGCAATTTTACTGATGCTATGCAGCACAGGATGTCCAGTCTTACTACATTTCAAGACATAGGAAATGCTACCCAGTATCTGAATGCAGAAGAAGGAAGGGGCTTTTCAAAGTTCAAGGTAAGTGCCAATATTTCTAGGTTGTTGGAGGAGTAGAGAACATTTAATGCTCCTTTACTTAATTTAAAGAGTTAATTTTAAAACTTGTTTTTCTTTTTTAGTATTTCCTACAAAATTCAAGAAGACACTGGGAAATAGTACATGCTGATATACAGAAATCAATTACAGCCTTTCATACTTAAATACTTCTGACCTCCCGTTCCCCAAAAGCCCACAGTAGTTAGAGGATATTCACAAAGAGGAAATGCAGAACTGCCAGACTTGGACCCTTCTCATGAAGACAGACTGAAAAGAAGACAGCATGCAAAATACAGGATGCTATATAGATGACTTTGAATGAGAAGTGGAGGGACGGTAAGTATACAAAATGCTAAACAAAACAAAAATACGTAGAAAAACATGCACGTGTTCACTGCACTCAAAATTTGTCTACTGACCTTGTTTCCTGAGGCCATAGTTTATGTCAACTGTTCAGCAGGATTCAAAATCTGACTAATGTATTAATGTCGACAACAGCAAACTCCCAAGGTAAAAAACCAAGTTTTCTTAAAGTCCTATTAGAGAGGATGTATCTTCCAGTGTTGTAAGTCATAAGGCAGTTACTGATCATCAAAAGCAAGGAGGAAATTTTTCCTAAGAATGGATGATGATTCCTTAGTTCCTTGCACTGTCTCTAAGCTTCTGCTCACTGATGGTATGACAATAGAAAACATGGGCTACTGTGGTCTGATCCAATGTGATGATTCCTATAGCTGTACTGAGAATGTATGTTCAATAAATAAAATTCCTTGTGACGTGCAGAAGGAGGAAAAGGACAAAGCACTTCAAGCCAAGGTCAGAAAGCCCCTACGAGATCTATTCTCGATTACTGACTATTTTTTTTCCCAGATGGCTTATTCTTGCAGACTTTGTTTGGTGCCTTTCAGCCTCATAGGATTTTTTTCAGATATTGAAAATGGGTGTTTTGCCTTAGATGGCAAATGATAAAGTCGCATACTAGATACTTCGTATGTGCTCATATCCTGGTATGAGTTCATTTTAAAGAATATGATTGTGACTTTTCAACATTACCAGCTGAAATCAGGATTTGGTTGTAGACTGCTGCATACCATGTAAAATACTAGCTCTCAATGAATTTCAGCTCATGTCAATACATCTTGGTAGCCAGTGCTGGAAAGCATCACCAATTACTGTGGCTGTTTACAGAGCACAAGAACAGAATATTTAATTTTTCAAGCCTCTAAGGACAACAAAGCTGAATTTGAACTCTAGTTAAAGTTTTGCTGATTACTGTTGACCTTTCTGGGACAAGGACATGGAGGTCACTGGAGTCATGATTTTTTTCACATTCTGCTTGTCTTTGTCATTCCTCTAATAATGCAGAGGACTAGAAACAAGAGCTGGGTGGTGTTTTTTTTCCCCCTGCCTGGAAATCTATTTAGATTAGTCACCAGGTTTTCCAGTCTATGGTCATTGAAGGTCGTTTGGTTTATAGCTGAAATTCTCAATTGGAACCTCATCTTGTAATCAGAACTTAAAACCCAAGTGAGATTTTTGTATCTCCTCTGAAAGGGTAGGTTGTTGTATGATTAGCTTCGGAATGTTAAATGGACTGTCTGTGTAATGATGGGTAATTTTGGGGGGCTTAAATTGCACTACAAGAAGACCTGTCTTGAATAATAAGTACTGGAGTGTATTATAAAGAACAGTATTCTAGGCTTCTCCTAAATGCTAATTCTATTACACATTAACATTTCCTTTGCTGTAAAATGGCAAAAGACAAGCCAGCAAGATGTAAAAATCTTGCAAAGTGCATTTTCACTTATAGACTGTTCCTAAGAGCAAGCCGTTTCCTGAAAACGTCCCTTAAATAAGCATCCACTTACAGTGGTCATCATTATACAGTCAGCATCTGCTAATAGCTTCCACAGCCTTGGTTGCTGGCACATACAGAGTATTTGTTATAATCTATAGAGTGATGGAAATGGGTGTATAAATTTTACACTGGGTTTTTTTTTAATTATTCTTAGCCATAAGTATGAAGCATCAGTCATACTGTGTAGATATACTCCTAGAGGCAGTTTGTTAAGTCTGGTGTCCTGTATATACTTTGAGTTTGCCAGATTACTGGTGAGAGTCTGAAAGCCGTTGTTAACTTTTGATTGATTGGTTAATGTCTCTGGCCCATGCGCATTTCAAATTTAAATACAAATTTATATGTGTATATATATATGCACACACATATATAAACAACCAAAACTGAGCACTCTGTGAAGGAATAAATCCAACCCTGCATGACTCAATGATCGCAAAGGTCTTTTCCAATCTAAACAATTCTATGATTCTATGTTTATGTGATTGTTATGCACCTTATTGTTTTACATTGTTAGGATAAACAAGTTTTTTAGCCAACATCTCCTGACCTAGATGTTGATCTTTGAATTCTTGGTTTTTATTACTCCTTAGGTTCCTAGCTTCAGAGACCAACCCACAGATAGCTTTAACATGTTCCACCTCTCTGTTTCTGCATCCTTTTCTGTGTGTCCACTTGACCTCCACACAGCTGCTTGGATAAAAGCAGGAGGTTACCTTGCATAGGGTTCAATGTCAGACACTGCCCTGTGCAGTGCCAGCTTGATGATTGTCTCCAGCTGGATGTCACCCCCACCAGTCTACCACCATCACCATCATAACTGGGACATCAGCTCATTGCTTTCTGCAGCAGACATTATTGTAACTCTTACTGGCAAGACGGGCATTTTCAGCACATCTCTGTAGGCAGCTGGTGGATCCACAACTTGGCCCTATTCCTTAAGGAGTCTGAATCACCCTTTGGGCACATCTTCTTGATTCTTCTTGGAGTTTGCAGGAACTGACATCACCCAGCTCTTAAGCTCTTCTCCAGAACCACTAACCTAATGCCAGATTACCTTCCTCCTTTATCTTCTTTAGCTGCCATACAAACAGAACTCCTTTTAACAGATTACTTTTATATATTCACTTTACATGAATTTAAAAGAAGTCTAGATTTTAAAATACCCCATTCCAATAGATTCCAGCTCAGCAAGTTCACCAGCTTCCCAGAAGTTGCATACAACACAAACTTGCATACACCCCTCCTCTTCATGTTTTTTAATCTATGACATATTCTGGGATCCAAATAATGCTGCTGTTTCTTTGTATCTCTCTGATGCAAACATGATGGAAAATTGCTGTAGCTGAATGTCTGGAAAAGACCTAGCCACATAAGGAATCAATACCATTCAGAGCTATCTGCATTTTTCAGTTGTCTTTAGCCAAATTAGACCCTGACTGCTTTGGAGAACAGAAGGTGTAAAAGGTGTTAAACAACTTTATTTCGCTCATATTCATTTCATGATTCAGACACATCCCAGAGATCTAGGCCTGTATTTCTAAAGCATATTATTTGGCTGAGGCCAGGCTGACTTTTCCAGCTTGCTTCCTTTCTCCACAGCTGAGATCTCAGAAGAAAAAAATAATAGTTCAACTCACATTAAAAGGGCACCTTTACCTCTAAGTACCATTCCCAGACAGCCTCCTGCTTCTCTCAGGATGGTGACCAAATAACCACATATTAGCGAATGCATTTACTTTTTGATGAAGTAGAGACCCTAAAAAGCTAAGCCAGATAAAAGGTTCAGCAAGGTCTTTCACTGCAGAGAGAAACGTGCAGCCACAGAAAGAGACTGCCTACAATGTTTTGTAGGAAGACTAGTTTGAGATACTTTGCTTTTTAATAGGCCGTGTAGTCTCTAGGATGTGTGTGGATACTATGCTGACTGTAGGGTCCTTTCTCCAGCAATAGTGTGTTCTCTTCTAGCACATGATTTAGTTGATGTTCCTGAACCTAATGAATTTTGGCGGCAGGAATGGTAATAGCAGACAATTGTTTGTCTCCAGTCACTAAATTTTGTTACAGAGTTAAAATAAACCTGTCTGCTTGACTAGTCTCATGTGTAACAAAATAAAAATAAGCCTTCACGAAGCATCATTTTCAAGCACCATTTTACTTTTTGTCTTAGGCTCACAAATGCCTTTCATGTTTTCTGACATGTCAGACATCATAATGCAAAATAAATAATGAAGTGAAACACACAGAGACGTTCTCTGGGTGGCTTGTGATGGAGGAAAAGAGCCTTCTGCTGCTTCCTTTACCTCCTTGGGTTGTTTTTGTTCCTATGCTTGCATTAGATTCTTCTTTGTAGCATGTGCATGAAACACTAATGTCCTTTTAATACTGTACCATGCTGCAGCATTTTGGAGCCCAGTCACAGCTCAGGATCCCCACTGAGCCAGATATTGTGCAGACAGAACAAAGTCAGCCCCGGCTCTGAGGACAGCCCATCCTACACTCCACCTCTCACAGCCACAGGAGACTAACGTTGTAAATGTTGATGCATTCAACACATCTGCTGCTCATGCAGATCATAGAGACAATGACATTGGCTGAGACATTAGGGGTTTTGCGGAAATACCTATTGGTTGCTAAATACATCATTCAAATGTAACCATTTTTTAAAAAGGCTTAAAGTTCATGTTTGCCCCAAGAGACTCACGTGAATTCAGCTTTGAAGGAAACAGAGGCACATGCAAGTGGAGCAGGACTTCTTGGGTCAAATATATAGAAGTCCCCCAGTCATTTAGGAAATTACAACCTTAATTTCAAAAGTGAATTGGAATTGAAATTCAGGGAATAAAGAACGTAGGGCATTTTTGTATGGAGGACTAGGATCCCATTTCACTTTTCAAAATACTACTTTTCCTGTTTGAAAAACACTCTGCCACACATAGACCCACTACTGTCCCTTCAGAACAGAGAGAGAACAACAATAATCCTGTACTGGTTAGCCCAGTGCACTGCCTGGCTGTTAACAATAGCTATATCAAGGCTGAAGAGAAGTAAAATCTCTCTTACGCTCTTGCAACAGGATCTTCTTCCTTTTATTTTTTGGTAAGTGACTCACAATTAAATTTTACTGGAGCAAAAGTTAAACATAAAACCAAAATCCTGTCCTTCTCTGGTCCCTAGCTCCAGCACTGTAGTTTGACTTTACATTGGAGCCATCAGACAAAACTTCCAAATGGTATAGGACTAGTGACCTACCATTTAGCATCAGTTTGATTTTTTTTCCATAAAAGCAAACCTGTTTGTGCTAGAAATAGCTATAGGCATTTGACTCATTAAATTTTTGTTTGAATTAATATTTTTTTCTGATCAAAATAAAATGCTATTTTTTCTAAGTTACCCTCAAAATAAAAGATTGATTAAAGCTCCTTTCTAAAGCAAAGCAAACTGTCTATCTTTTAAAGTAGAAATCATAACTAAAGGCTGTTATTTCCTTTTTCCATGAAGTTATTTGGGCAATTAAACCTATTCTGAAAAGATTTTTTTTCTTCTATAAAACTAGCAATTCTGTCCCTCAAAATAACAGTAACAGAGTGGATTAATTCATTCTAGAAAAATGCAGAGATTTGCTCTCTGCCTTACAATTTTTGTGCTTTTGACCTATAGGTCAAATTAGGATAATACATCCTGTTAATACACCTAGCTCTTTAAGGGAAAACATGTTGACAGTGGCTTAAAAGCACTTTCAAATAATAAATGATCCAGCATTCTTGCTTAAAACCCCTCATAAAAAGCTCTTCATTCCCAGCCTGTAAGCTTTCAAGGTCTGTTCTTGAAACTGGCCTCCACGCCTAGCTAATGTTGGGTTCCCATGTTCTGCAGGTGATGCTGTCCAGGGAGATTCCTGGCATCTGTAAAACACCCTCAAGCTGTTGCTGCTTTTTCCATGTTATCTGCTGGTCTTTAAAACACAGTGCAAAATTCTGTATTTTTAAAAGCTAATGTGGATAGCTGCAGGAGCATGGTTTTGCCTGAATGGAGTAAGATCACTGGGAGCCAGGCCCATATCTAGCCATTTATCCAGTGAAAATCAACAAGACTTTGCTGGTTTCTTGCAGCTGAGGGACTTTCTATACTTTTTTGAAGGGCATCAAACTACGCTTACTAAATGCCTGTCAAACTGCTACACACTAGGGCTACACTCTGCACAATGGGATCAGTAGGTGTTTTCCCATCAATTTCAATACTTCCACAGATGATAAACTTGAAGCCACAGAAAATCCTGCAAAAAATCCTGAAGTACCTTGTGTGGGTCATATCCTTAGCTGGAAGAAATTTGGCATAGCTCCCTTGACTCCATTAATGTCAAGCTAATTTTCTTCAGCTGTGTGTCTGGTCCTAGATGTTGATTTATTGTTTGGTCCCTTAGCCTAGGTCAAAGCTATCACACGTGTACCTAATTGCATGTGCAGAACAGTTGACATGTAAAGAGAAAATATGTTTCAGAAAAACATCAGAAGTATGTTTAGAAAGCCACAAGACTGTTCCTAGTTATTTTTGCAGTGCTTATGACAAATTTCTGACATGCTAACCACCTGTGAAGGCAATGCTAACTTAGTTAGAAAGGCTTCCACTTGGGCTTCGTCTTTACAGCCAAAGATTTCAAGGACACGGCTTGTTGCTTAATTCATTTGATCCTATTGGCTAGCTGTCAACAAAAGTGACAATCCTGTATTTGTAACGTCATAAACTTCCAAGTATGATGTTGTAAACTGAGGACCATGACTTTGACTTAAGGGCAGGAACAGATGGCTAGGGCACTTATGATCTTGTTTTCAGGAAGCGAGACCTTGCAATCAGGGCACTAAAAAGTTACTTCATTGCAAAAGAAGGCAAGAAATCACTCTGCTGAAGTGCCCCTACTGTTTCTTCAAGCCTCCCCGAAAAAAACCTTATTGATTTCTAAGATCTGTGCGAGACTGCATATTTATTGCACTGAATGAAATATGGATTGCGTGAATTCTGCTGGTGTGACATTCAACCCACTCGAATATTATGAGTTTGACAGTTTGACTCCAACTCAGTTTATTTCCCACTTGAGAGACTGGAAAGGAACAGATGGGGATGTGAGAACGACCAGGGGTGGGGAAAAGCGTGCTGCAGCTTGTGCTGCTGGGCACCGGTGTCAGCGCACCTCCCTGCAGCTGGTCAGGGGTTGTGACCGCCATCCAGAAGTGGTTTTCTGGACATTATTCAAGCTGCAGAAGCACACATATCTCTTAAAGCAGGCGTTAGGCAGCCCCAGAAGGTCTGCTGTGTATGCGCTGTGCCAAATTTAGCCCTGGGAGGGAAAAGGTGATAGAGGTCAGCTTTACAGGTCTTGTAGGACGTTGGCTGTCTCAACTGATCATCAGTGTCATCAGGCATGTCCCCACATTAGTGCTGAGTTAATAGATAACTAGCTGCATCATCACAATATTTACTCTGCCAGTTTGAATACTTTTTCCCCTGTTAATAACATCTCTCTTCTTAAAATGTTTTGTGTATTTTCAGGTCTTTTGTCTACTTACAACATTTTGTGTCCTTATTACATATACTGCTTAGTCACATATTTACTGAAAATTAATGAAGAAGAACACTTGGCACCTTCCAGAGTCAAAATACTTTGCAAACATTAACTAATTAATAATGTATCCCTTATTTTCAGGCATGCTAGCATGCTTGAAAGAGTGAAATTCTGCTAAATCATTGTCTCCCTGCATGTTCCCTGTGCTTTTGCTACCCCATTACATGGTTCAAGAGTCTGCTTATTGAGTTTGGTTATAGACAACAAGTTTGATTCAAACTTCTGATAAGCACATGATTTCCAAAATGCCTTTATAATCCAGACTAGGGTTCTAAACAAAGCTCAGTGTGACACATAGCTGTGTCTGAGTGCATGAGGTATGATCTTAAAATAAGCTGAATGTCTTTTATCTGATGAAATACAGCCACTGTTTTAAGAAGGCCTGGCCCCAGGTGGCTGGGGCTTTACCTAGGAATCAAAGAGGTTTTACTATTTTGCTGTATTTTCCAGTGGAGACCCTGAACTGGGAGCACTCTGTATGCCTACAGGGATACTGCAGTAATGCCAGCCCTGCCTTATGCAAGAACTCTGGCCAGGGCCTTGTGTTTAACTCCTTGCCAGCCAAGAGGATCCTGACAGTTGCTCTCAAGACAGAAAACCAAGACACAAATCTTAAAATCAACATCAGCTATGCCCATGTTTTATAGAGTCTTGTAACCAGTTTGGTTCAAAGGTGTTTGTTCTCACTGAAGAGTTTACAGAGGCTGCATCTTTATTTATCCCAGGACACCCTTATAAATGTCTGAGTGCAAGGCTCAGTTACTGCAATTCCCTCATAGCGGGAGTTTGCCATAACTCAGCTGGTTCACGAGGCTTGCTCGCAGATCTGACAGCTTGAGCGATATTGCTCCCACCTTGCTTTCCACTATTTTTGCCAGCATTTGTATCACATTCCCCTTTCTGTTTACTGTCTCCTTGCTGCTGTAGCCCGATGCAAACTGTCGCCTTAAAAGAAGCACCGAGCACTGCAGAAGCACTTCGGGAAAATATCCCTTCCTGAAACTTCTACCAGGTTAAGCCATCTGCAAGTCCCAATGCTTCTTCAAGGGTTTTCTTCAAGGAGGGAGCAGAATTTTGGGGCTTACAGTTTTGGTTTTGTTTTACAAATATGGGAGGAGCTCACTGGCCCCAGAAAATGGATGCTCTTAGATCAAGAGCACTGAACACTGTTTTCATTTGGGTACTACAGCCAGATGAGATGACTTTTAAACATTTGCTTCCTAGAATGAGTGATGCCCTTCTAGGATGTACTTACCAAAAAGAACAAAATGCGCGATATGTACACATTTGTAGGTAACATTATTGAGGAAGGAACAACTAGTCTCTCTCTTCATAGGAGGCTTGTCTGAATTCAGTACATCAGTTCTTTTGAGTTTGCAATTCCTGCAGTTCAGTCACAGATTTTTTTCTACATTTTCCACCTCACTTGAGTGTTCCAAGGCCTAATACGAGAGCAAGCAGTGTGCTTTTTCTGGTCTGCAGGAACTAGTATGCCCTACTTTTCACTTTCTTTAGAAAAGATTTCTTTTTTCTTCAGAGAGTGTTCTGTGGCAATGCAACAAATCCTCCAGCTTGCTACATTATAGCACACTGTACTCACTAGGGCAATCAATTAACATTCCATATTAATCATTAAACTTCTGATTGACTTTTGTCATCCCTAAAAACATTATAGAATTTGCACAGAGCATTTGCTGTAGTGATATTTGTTGCTCTCTTCATTCTTCGGGTTACATGAAGTGGTTAGAGTAAGTCTGAAACCCCTAGAATCTAGAAAACAAAATATATTTTAAGAGAACTGCAGTGGTACGTAGGCACCGATACAGAAACAGCACCTCTTCTGTGTCATGGAGAAATTAAACTGCCTGCCTAAGAACTTTCTGCTTCTAGGACTCCCAGACTAGTCCTTATAAATAGCAAACTTGTAAATAGTTTGACAGCCTTCAGGGACTGCTGACCTTGAATTCCCTTCCTGTGAGTATATCTAAAGATTGTGCAAGCAATCCATGTTAAGCAACTCCTGTACTTATAAAGCTTATAGAAATGAATAATGTAGCAGACCTGACTTGGAAGCAGCTACTGTTTTGACTGTTCTTTTGACTGTTCTACCGTTCCATGGTTGTAATACAGGGATGAAGGAACCTCCAGCCATTAGCTCATCCTTGTCCTTAAGGAACATCCATCCTATGATTAGCCTAATGCTTTTCATTGGTAATCCACTCAACCCCTCAGGCCTCCTAATCTAGTTCTCTTCCTATGCTACGTGTAAAAAATAGGCAAAATAGCCCGAAGTGAAGCATTTTTTCAGTATTACACCCAGCACCAGCTTTTGGATCTGTTTGTTCCAGACCTTTGGAGCTGTTTGTCTACCCTAAATGTCAATGAATAAGACTCCCTGTAAATGCTCTCATCTTCGGGGATTCCCAGCTGCCTCTCAGATGTCTGTAGATGAGGAGAGGGGAATGATTCAGAAGAAGAGCTGTGACTGAGTTGCGTTTCTTCAATTTAAAGAAAACATAACATAAAGCAATCCATTGGGGTTTTTTTGACAAGTACCAGGGACTGGATTGGAGACCAGAAAACAGATTTCAGAGCTCACGTTGACATCTGTACCTTCCAAACTCACAGTGAATATTCCTCAGTTACTGACTTGAAATAAACACAAGCAAATACAACCACATATTTCCACCCTAACTGTTAATTCTATTTTTTTACATACTTTAGGTATTTCTCCTTACCTTAAATGTTATTATCAAGGCACTGGTGTAAACTGGAACATTTCCATTCAATAAAACTGTTGAACCATAGTGGCAAAGAATTTAGTAATTTCTTTTATGGATGCTATTAAATAGGAAATAATATATTTGTCCGTTTTGTCAACTGAGCACTGAATTACTCTGGTGAGATACTTACTACCGTTTCTCCAGGCTAACTTTGCAAATGTAAGTTAATAGAAAAATGTGTAACATTATTATTAATTTTAAAAAGAAATTACATATGCTGTACTTAGACTTGTATTTAAATTTGCTTAATATCCTTTCTATGTAATTTAATGCATCTTGTCCTATGTTTAGAGTTGACTGATAAAAGATTAATATTGAGGGGGTCATTTAAAGCAGTAGTGGTGAAATATGCTTCTTTGTAAAATTTAAAGAAGTTCACTGATTAGGTGGAAAACGGAAATTTGCAGTGTGTCTTGAGCTCTTTTGGTTTTAAGAACCTTGATTATACATCATTAATACCTCCAGCTTGATGCATACAGGAATAGAGAAATATAGATCTGCAGTGCATTGCTTGAACCTATTGAGCTACGGACATTTTGAGGCATTTACAATAAGAAATAGGTCTGGTATGGAAGGCACCGGGACACAGAGGCATTCTGTTCCACTCCAAACTCCTGTCCCCCAGCTGCCCAGGCTGTGGGATAGAGCAAATCCCATGCAGCCCATACAACTGGATGTCCTTCTCACGGTTACAAGGGAGTGAGTTCCCAGACCTAAGCTAAACATGAAACCAGTTAAACTGGGAATTTGTCCCAGGCTCCTCAATCCAGCTGTTAACCGTGCAGCATTGGTAGTCTACTCCTGATCACTACTACTGTGTTACAACAGCAAAGCACAGGATGGGAAAAGAAGAGTAGCTCCCCGCTAAAATAGCTTCACCAAGGACTGAACATTGCTCCAGAGAATAAGGCTCCAGCTTACAGTTAAAAACTAGCTTGCCCAGTCATAGAACTGCAGCTACTAGTCCTGTAATGGCAAAAGGTAAATGAGGGGAAAAAATAAGGCTTTACAAAGCTGCTTAAATACAGTGGTACTTCATATAGTAAGGCTCTAAAGACAATATTTAACTTGTACCTGTATTTCAGACCCAAAGAGACAGAGCTTTCAGTGACATTTTGCTTCAGAGGTGCAAGCAGTATGCAGAAGGACAGAATTTACCAGCCTGGGTGCAGCCGAAAACATTAACAAACAAGTTTTCTGAAACCTTAGAAATGCAAGAACAGATTTCTTCAATGCCCTGAGATGAATTTCACACCTTTGGTTTAACAGAACTTCCCTTCAAGGAAGACTGTTACTGAAGGGTATTTGGTAGAGATCCTGCAAAAAGGCAGTTGCTTTATTAACAATTTTGTTTTATTTCACTGAGTGATGCAACAAAGATTGAGACTCTCAGTCCCCATCAGAAATAACAGGGACGGCTGAAGAGGTTATTACTGCTATTTTTTCACCCCATCCCTGTCCCAGAGGCTACTGCCACCATCTCTAGTTAGCACAGGAGAACACGCATCATGTCTGCACCTCTGCCACTAGAGTTCATAAACCAGCATATTAACGTAAATTGCCACTTATGTCACTTTAATTTGCCAGACTTTAATTTACATGGCAGGAACAGTGATGCATTCAGCCCACCCTATGGCCTCTGCTGGGAGAAGGGGTCACCCAGCTGAGACCCTGGCAAAATCCCACACAGATGCTAACTCAGAGTCTTGACTTTCCAATTTTCAGGGACATGTATGTTATACTGTACAATTACATCAATTATTTATGGGGGTCCCTCTGAATGAATCTGCGAAGCTTTGTTACCAGTGTTAGCTTTTAGTTAGAGCTAGCGGAGAACTTCTACCTGAAAGTGTTTTTCACTGATAACTACTATGATAAATCTGGAGATTCCTCTAAAATAGAGCTATAACCAGGAAAGGGTTAATTAGCCTTCTGAAGGATAAATGTGTTTTGAGGTGGAGAGGGCTGGAGGAGGGAAGGAGATGTGAATTTGTCAAATGGGGTGAGTTGGATGCATGAATTTTTAATTGCTGCCATTCAGAAGAAAAGCAACATTTTACACCATGAAGCATCTTGTATCAGAGGAGAGCTGATGCTCACTCAGATTTAACACTAACCAGAAGGAGAGGGAAACACAAGAATAACTGTTGGGTCTCCTGCAGCATTTTCCTTTGATCAGGTTGAACCCTTGTGGGATTTTGTGATGGTGCTCTCTGTTCAGCGTCCTCCACCTGCGAGGAAGCTCAGCATCACGCAGAGCCTCCTCACTCCACCCAGGTGATGCTCCTGCTGGTCTCCCGGGCTTCCCACATCTCATCGTACGAGCCTCCAGCACTGGCAGGCACGCTTTGCCACCACTCCGGCAGCACCACTGCAGTTGTTTCAATAATTCATGAGTCCTCGTATTTACAATTCTTAATCAGGTAAAAATTAGATATTTCTTAGGTACTGCTGCATATTCTGCTATGGGACTGCCACAACAGTTTGGTTTGTGTTGAGTTTTGCATGTAGAGATGTCACCGTACTTTCAGGAGCAGGTGCTGTGACTCTAGAGAGCAGCCACCCTATTAGGCACAACAAAGCATGTAATTTCCATTCTGAGGCTACAGGTAAATCCTTTAATTAAAGGAGTCTTACATACTTCGGTGGTTCCTTCTAGAACCACAGGAGCCTCCTGAGGACAAAGATGTCCTGCTCTACTTCTCCTACCCAATGCTGTTCCTGGACACGAACATGAACATGAGCATGAGCATGGCTCATTTGCATTCAGGGTCTGACCTGACGACTGGAGGGTCACTCAAAAACACAGCTACAGCAACTTCTCTGCGCTCTTCCAGGTGACACTGTGGTGGCCAGTATGCACAAGGTTGTGAAGATGAAGCAGAGCTCCTGCCCCTGAAGGTTTGTCATGCCCACTGTGATTTGTCTCAAGCAGATCATTTCCATCCACCTCTCGCCTCTGCTCCCTGCTTTTACGGCACCCAAAAGCAGGTATAACACACCAGACATGCCGCACGGAGCCCCTTGCCTACAGCAGACATGCCCGCTTTCACGTTCAGCCAAGCCAAAGGTGCAAAACAAACAGGAGTTTTAATGAGCTCCTGGGGAGAAGCAATGCAGTGGATGTTTGCACAGCTGGTGCTGCATACACGGTTCCGAGGTGAGGCTCAAGCCACCACGGCTGCTCTGGGGAGGAAGTCTGCCCAGGGCTGTGTTGGGGTCCAGCCCCAGCTGCCCAGGAAGACCAGCTTCTCCCAGGCACCGCAATGACTTACCAAGATCCTTCCCCACAGGCTTTGCAGAGTGAGCTGGAGTCATCCTGGGCAATAACACCTCATTCAAACCTCGAAAATGGACTAACCTGTAGATTCAAACCTATCTAGCAAACCTACTAATGAGGAAGGTGGCAAAGTTTATCCGTTCAGGAAGGAGAGTGATTTTTAAACATTTTTCCTCACAAATTGCATATACCATCTTGGGTTTAGAATACCTGTAACCAAGATTTATTTTCAAGCAATGGCATAGATGAGGCTGTGACTTTTAGCTACTACTAAATAATTACTTTTTTTTCATACCACATGATCTTGTGCATGGTTTTCTCTTTAGTTTTTTTCTCTTTAACACAATTTAGCAATTCTGCTACTCTGCAGATGGCTATAAAAATTATTCGGGAACAAACATTTGAGGGCTTTTTAACCTTCAGAAAATATTCCAGAACTTTCTTTTGTAAACTTTTCCACATATTCAAATGTATTGGCAGATCCTGATAATATTCAAATTCCTACTTAAAATAGTAAAAATATTTTGACATATTTCTGGGAGTAGTCAACCCTGTTAGCTTCCACTTTAGGTGCAATTATTCAGGAATATTATAGATCATTATGTGGCTTTGGGGAAAAATCAGTACGACTTAAGTGCCCATTAGTGAAAGTGAAATGGTAGTAAGACACCTAGGAAAGCACATGGGGTATTCCCATGAATATCAAATTAATTCATTATGATAGCACTGATAAAGCGTTAAATTATTTCCTATTTCGTGACACAAGATTTATTTTCCAAGGCTGGAATATAAACACTGGCTGGCAATGCTTGTCATGGAGAGGTTTGTGTAGGAGATGGCCTTGGGGGTCTATACAGTGATGCTGGTGGTGGATCATTTCTTCTGTCCCCTTTTCCCAATTAGAAAATCTCCCCTGGGGTGTTTTACTTGACAACTTACACAACAAAGAGGTTTTCCCTTCCCAAATTCCACCCTGATGCAAGGAAGTAAGATATCCCCTATTTGGAGCTCAGTGAAAGCAAGTGTTCCTCAATACACAAAATACATACTCCATACAGGAGTACACAAAATACATACTCCAGCAGGAGTCAGGGAAGCGGCTCCCATGTTGCAAAGCACACATCACACTGTCTCTTCCTTTCCCAGCCAGGTCAGTGCCCTGAGGAGACAAACAGGCGGCATCACCCCAAGTGATCACTCTTGCCCCTTCCAGAGCAGCCACTGTAGTCACCCTGAGCCATCAGCACACCAGCCCCTGGAGCAGATGATGATCTGCTCTACCCTGGGCTTTAAACTGGACTCATGCAACTGGCTTCAGCCTCCTGTGAGACAGCCATATTTGATGCATTGCCGTGTCACAGCACCACAACACCTTTATTGCTTCAGGTCTTCACGAGCAAGAGGCTGTTCTTCAGACATCTGGAGCTTCTGACCAGATCTATTCACATGCCTGATGGTCAGGAAGTGGGCAGAGGTTAGGGCACGGTGCAGTGACCACGAATGTGACATTTTGTGGCATCTCTGCTCTATTGTGGTATACCTACCCTTTATGGGCAGATCAACAAAATATTTTCACATCTGTTTCTCACTCGTTGCTGTTTTGGTTCAGAATCCAGCATGGCAATAACAAAAATCCACATCTCAGGCCAGTCTGGACATTGACAGATTGCTCTGATGTGTCACAAGTAGGAAAGAACTGGAAAAGAAAGGACAAGGAACTCCTGCCTTGTGACAAATTGCAGCCTTGATCTTCTGTGATGCCCTCTCCTTCCTGACAGATGGGAAAAAGTGTGCACCTCCTCTCCTCTGAAGGTACTTTTGTACCTTCTGAAGTTTCCCTTGAAGGCTTCAGGCATGTGAACATTAAAAAATACTTCCAGTCCCACATCATACAGGCAGGACATGCAGTGATGCTTATCTGAAAGAATGACAGTTTTCTAAACCCAAGACAGGCATTTGCACTGTGACCATGATCATTATATGAAGGGAGGGGAATGATTTTGCAAAATACTTTGACCTCAGAGTGTTATTTGCACAACATAATCCTTGAAGTTGACCCAATTGCTAGTTTTCTATGCCTTTTTAATAAATGCTTTTTAACAATAAGATCAACTTCTTGCATTTCTCCTCAAGTTTCCCCAATTCCTATTACCCATCTTGTGGTTCTGTTCATTAAGAACAACAAAAAAAAACCCCAACCACATGATTTGAATGTACAATAAGATTTAAAGACATATTTCCCAAAATATTGCAAAGAATAGAATCTTTTATATGAAAGAGATGGGGATGGCTTCCTAAGAAAATTGATTTAAGACCATTTACTAAGAAATCTCAACGATCTCCAGTTAAAAGTAAATGAGTTACACAGGAAGCTTATTCAGGAAGGCAGCATCACACTTCAAGGCACCAGTGACGTAGCTGTCACTGTTCATCTCTCATTCTCAGGAAAAGGTCTGCAGACCATCCCTTGCCTTGTTTCCCCTTCAGTCCATCACCCTTCATCCAGTGACCCATTTAGCTGTTCAGTCACTAATCTGCTCCTTTAGGAAATGTCTCCCAGTCCACACAGCATTTGACACCTATTACCTGTTGTCACCTCATTTGACATAGGTTTAGTCACCTAGAAGGTTCCCCAGTCAACTGATTCATCTCTTCTACATTGTTATTAGAAGTCTGCCAACCTTGCACAGAGTTGGGAGTGTCATTTGTTTACAATGTAGATGCCATTTCTCCTGTAGGGACCCAGAGACTTTCCAATGACAGTGGTCTGCAAGCCTAATGTCTTTCTGGGGAAAGTGTTCCCAAAAATAATTATATGCTTGGGGGGGGGGGTTAAACTAGGAAATTTTTCTTCAGGGAAATGTAGGAATCAATGTGCAGAGGAATTAACACTGAAGGATGCTTAAGAAAACTTAATTATCGTCACACCAAAGCCAGCATGTCCCAGACCAATAAAACAGAAGAATTAGGAAATGGAGGGGGAAAGAACTACAGCCTAGAACAACAGGGTACAAACCTGCTCTTTGCAAATCAGCACAAAGCTCTCATTGCATTCCTTTGGCCAGAACTCTACAGAGACCAAGAAGCTACCTTAAAACCACATACAGTTTGGAAAAGCCTCACATGCTGAAGAAAAATCAAGCATATGGAGCAACCCATTGTGTGAGACTTCTTAAAAATAAATCTAATGAGCTATAGATGGTACTGTAGAATGAGATGCATTAGCATTACCTCAGCAGTGTGTAAGCACTTTTTGGCCAGGTAGCAGAGGGGCTTAAGAGTAATTGTACATAGAGAGGAACTACTGACACCCTTATGTTGTCCCAAATGTGGATCAGATGAAGCAAATCTGTCATCTGTTGTCGATAACTTATCTGTACCTATATAAGGGTATATCTAGATTGTAACAATGAATTTCATATGTTGCCACATAAGAAGTTAAGCTAAATAAAGCCAGTGTTGGTAGCAATACTGTAAGTATAGTTAAGGACCTTTCTAAGGAGTGTCAAAATGTAAAATATGAGGATGCAGGAGAATGGTGCAAGAAAAGGTCTTGAAACCTACCAATCTTTCTTTAAGGATCTTGGCACACAGGTAGGAATGCACAAGTGAAATTTGCTGATGACAATGTTAATGTTGAGGTACTGTTAATACAGAGGACTATTAGGATATCGCATGGAAAGAAATAAATGACGAATGGAGTAACAGAAATTGGATTAAATTCAATTACACCAACTGCAAGGTGACACGCTCAGAGACAAGCAGCACAAAACTCTTAGAAATTTGGAACTTTCAAGTGGAAACCAGCTGAGTACCCTACAGACTTTGATATTGTTATTCTTTCTGCATAAATACAAAGCCCTTGTATAACAATCATGGAAGACAGAAATGCAATCCTAGACTGGACTGGGCAGCCAGAAAGAAAAGAATATAAAACCTCACTTGGAATTCTGGGCATCTGACCATCCATGCTCAGGAAAGATTATTTCAGATGAAACAAATACAGACAATGATCAGGGAAAGAAGTAGACTGGAAATCCAAAGAAAAAATTCAATTGTAGAGCAGAGGGATTCTAGAAAAATCCAGGCAAAAATTGTACCTACTATTAAACTGGTGATCAATCATCTGATGAAAAGGATTGCACGATACAATTGCAGTGATAAAGGATCTGCGTATAGGATGCCCTCAGGAAAATCCCTAAATTTAATCGGATAGCAGGAGAAAAAGAGGTCAAAGAGGAGAAAGAATTCATGGAGGTTGCCAAGTAGTTTCTGTGCGGGTCTTCACTCTGAGGAGAATGGGGAAATACCTATCTTTGGTTTGTGAAGGTGAACTGCTGTCAGAGGAGCGTAAGAAAAAGTGCTGAAACAACTTGACAAATTAAATTGCAATAAATCACTGAGACTGGAGCCTATTCATCTCAAAGTTCTGAAGGAACCAAACAAAATAGCTGAGCTATTAAACATATGTAATTTATCATTAAAAACAGCTACTAGATCAGAGATTTGGAGGGGAGCCAGAAGTATTACAGATCTATAATTTAAATAGGTACCCTGGGCGAGCCTAAGAAACATTACTGTGTTCTTGACATGAGTGGCTGATGGGGAGGAACCATGCCAGCAGCAATGACAGGGTTTCCAAAAGGCTGCCACAGGAAGTGCCTCATGTGAACCACAGCACCTAGAGTGGGGAAAAGCTTTTGTCTAGCTTAGATTTCGGTCTGCATTCTTTTGAAATACATTAGTCCAAAGCTAAGGAAGAGAGAAATCACCCTTTCAGAGATGACAAGATCCTAGTGTCAGCCCACAGCATCACCTAGCTCCACGCTATGCCAAGGCACTCTGTAGACACCGAGACACATGTTTTTCTTGATATATCATCTTCAACAGGCCTAGTCACAACTGAAGGATTAAATTTTTTTTAGTGATGTTATTTCCTTTCCTGCAGCCCCTTTTATGGATCAGGATTCTATTATGCAAAATGTTGCATACACAGGAAGGACAGGCAAATACTATCCAATTATCCCACAGAGACATGAGAAGCCTGGGCAGGTAGAGGGGGAACTACAAGAAAACAACAGCACAGATCAAGATGCTGAGTAGACCCCTCTGCATATTCAGAGCCAGTTTTTCCCCAGGGCTGTTAAAGACAGGTTGGAGGAGACGGCTGCAGCTCCACCCTGGCGAGGGGCCTCAAAGCTTGGACATACTTGTTTGGAAGTTGAGCATCCTGTAAATGAAGGATGGTAAGACTGACCAGCAATCATATTTCCAAGATCAGTGTCCGACACACTATTTTGGGGGGAATGGAAGTACCCTTCCAAACAGAAGGCTTATTCTGAATCTCTTCTGCAAGAGTTGTATCGAACCTAAACTGAGGAAATGTCATCTGGATGATCAGGTACTGAGGTGGATTGTGAACTGCTTGAAGGGAAGAAGTCAGAGAGTTGTGGTCAGTGAGACAGAGACTAGCTGGCGGCCTGTGTCTAGTGGAGTCCCTCAGGGGTCAGTACTGGGGCCAGTGCTGTTCAATATATTCATCAATGACCTGGATGAGGGATTAGACAGCACTGTCAGCAAGTTTGCTGACATGAAACTGGGAGGAGTGGTTGACACACCAGAAGGCTGTGCTGCCATTCAGAGAGACCTAGACAGGCTGGAGAGTTGGGTGGGGAGAAATTTTACTAAATACAACAAGGGCAAGTGTAGAGCCTTGCACCCAGGAAAGAACAACCCCATGTACTAGTATAGGT
>NW_009712379.1:0-2218 GCF_000703405.1 Apaloderma vittatum
TTTCCCCTGTCTTCTAAACCAAGACAGAAAGATATCCAGTTTCAGTGTCATGTGAATTTGTATTGGTTTATCTTCCAAAATTATTGGGTTTTTTGTTTTCTGCTGTAGCTAGTGTTTTTTGATGTGGTTTTGCAGTCCTGTCTTCATTACTATACTGCAGAGTATGACATTGAGAAGAAGACTAATCATAAAAATAATCCAAAGATAGAAAGTGAGAGGGATTTTGTTTTTGACAGGTGCAGAAAGAGGATCAGAATTTCTGGCTGTGTGCAGCACTTTTCTAGATTAAAATTTTGCCTTCAATAGCTTTTATAACATCTGAGCCCACCTGTTGCAGTCACTTAACGCCATTATTTACTTCATTACCAGTCTAATGGTTCTGTCATCAAGATATTTTTTTCCTTTTTTAAAAATACAATGGAAATAAAAATTAGTGTCTCAAACATAGATAATAAAATTGATTTTTTATTTTCTATAGAAATAAGGAACTCTGGACATTTATCTTCTATGGATGATATATGAATCATAGTTTTAGGGAGATCTATATGTAATGATCTGATATTTCTCACAATATTCTCACAATATTTTCACAACCAAAAGTTCCAGATCCCTAAAGTCAAATTCTCAGAAATTAAATAACTCTATAAAGTAAATAATTTTAATATGAATTTAATAAACATAATCTGTTTAATAACATTCTATAATAGCTTTCTATACTTGGTGAGACATGAAACATTAGTAAATAAACAAGCTACTTAAATAGAATAGGTTCAGAATTATATCTGCAAATTTAAAACAACAATAAGAAAATAAAGGCACCAAGAGTTTGTCTTTTGAGGCATTTTACAACATGATATCTGTCTATTGAGTAAAGTGTCCCTTGTTACCATTTACCTATATATATAGGCTTTTGTCTTTATTACATCCAAAGTGTTGTAATGGTCAAAGTGGTCCAAGAAAGACTGTTAAGGAAGAAAAAGTTTTGTGCAAGAAAGAAACTAATGAGAGTTTTGTTTACTTAACTTCATAAACTATGTCATTCATTGACCCTTGTGAACTTAACTAATCTTTATAAATTTAGCCCACTAGGCGTTGACATTTCTTAACATGTCAAAAAAAAAAAAAGGAAGCTACAATAATTGCTGATTCTCAGCAGGACGACTACCTTTGTTTCTAATTCTGTCTCATATTCCTTTTCCCTTGGCCATTTGAGCTGGTAGTTCATCAAAACAACTATGGGATGGAAGAAATTAAAGTGCTATATGGGAGAGCAATGCATCATGGTGACGTGTCCTACCATATTTGCCCTGTAACAATTCCCTTTGGGAAGACTTGCTGTCTTCTTTTTTCATAGATACTGTGTTTGATATAGTATTATACAATACTTCAATTTTTAATTTTTCTGTAGAGCCTCTGTTTCAATGCCTGTTTCAAAGCCTTGAGTGATTCCAGGATATTTGAATTTCTCTACTGCCCTGGCTAGCAATAACACCAGAAGAGGTCAACTTCATTACCAAGAGACTAATTCAGTTTATCATGACATTAATGCATTCAACAAAACATTGCTCCTCTGCAGCCATATTGCCATGGGCTCTGATTGTCAGGTCCTATAAACTAAGTAAGATTGGGTTGCCAGTAGCTGGATTCAAGAATTCTTAGAAAATAAAATGAAAGTAAGGAAGTGACAGAACATGAATTTTTTATATTTTGGACTTCATTTTAAAATCCATTCCTAAAGTTTTGGTTTTGTAGACTCTTCTTTACTGTTTATTTCATTCTAGTGTCTTTCTGATGAAATACCAAAACAAAACCAAAAAACAACTTATATTAATTCTTTTAATTTAATAGAAATAATGAAAAATAGTATTAGTCCTTATTCCAATTCTTCCTGTTCATGGAAGAAAAACATTTGAAAAATAATTTTTGAATAACTGAAATCTTCCTCTAAGTCAGATGAAATGTTAGAGTAGAAGAATTTTTATCATTCTTGAAGCAAGAAGATGATAAAAGCAAGAATCTAGGAGAAATGTTAAATTAAACATTTTTGAAAAGAAATTAAAATAGATTCTGTCTGGATCTTTTTTTCCTACAGTTGATATTTAACATCTTTTCAACAAATAAACCCAGTAACTGTGAAAAGGATGAAATAAGCTGACTGGCTCTGCCTTCTGTTGAAGTTCATTTCCTTAATTTGGAAGCAGAGTTAACACCATTTCAA
>NW_009712379.1:2249-11012 GCF_000703405.1 Apaloderma vittatum
AAAAGCACTGTTGGAATGGACAGGTGGCCAATATGTGCTACCTGGAGTCAAACAATTAGTCCATAAACCCGTTCTTGCCTTTCACTATCCTATTTGGGCATCGAATGTACAAAAAAACCATAAGACATGCAAGAATAAGGCATCAGTGCTTCTGCATTGTGGTAGCTTTTCCTGACATTAGAATAGTGGTATGTAAAATTTCAAATGCATCTTCAAATTCAGAGATGAAGCATACTTACTTGGGAAAAAAAAATAACAAAAAAAAAAAATTGACCTTCTGTTTTCTCATATAACAAATGCTCCCAGCATGGTGCATGTGTAATAGCAATCTTCAAACTTTTAGCTATTTTTTGAGGGAACTAAGAGGTTATTTATTTATTTATAAGTAATTTAACACAAGGTATTTGCAGTAGATTCTTCTTACACTATGGTATAGTTTGGCTCATAAAATGCTATTTATGGCATATGATTTGCATAGAGAAAATAGCTTTTTTTAATTTTAATTGTGTATTTGTTAATCCATTTCAAAAAGTATTACGCTAATTATAACAGTGTGCTTCGCATTTAGCATCTGAATTGCTCATTTTCAAGGTTTTTTTTTTTAAATTGTAGTCTGTTAATTACTTGTTTAATGGAGTGTGTAATTACCTACTTTAAGTTAGAAAACTGTTTCCATTTCAAAGCAAGAAGTCTGTTCTAGAAATGAAAGTATGTAAATGCATTCCTTCCAGATATATTATATAACACTTCAATAATTGTTTCATTTGTGTCTGAAAATAAATTGTTGCCTACCCTCTGTCTGTAGTTATCATTGACACTGTGTTCTAGGAGACTGAGTCCTTACATAAGAAAGAAGTATTTCTTTAGTGAATATGTGGAGAAAGATTAACATTGAAGAACGTGGGTTTTTAACCAGAAATGAACAAGAAATAATTTTCTAATCCTAAGAGATTTCTTTGGTGACATGAAAAAAAAGGAAAAGGCCAATTCTTCATTTTTTGTGCACTAAAAGTTCCTGCAAAAAATCAAACTAAGTCTGAGCTTTAGGTTTGAAACTAGTATTTAATTAAATATTTAAAGTTTAAAGTAATTTTGATATAAAAATTAGAAAGGTAATGTAACCAACTAGCTAGGCTTGACATCTAGGTGTCATCTACCTTTGGATAAGCCAGACAAATACCAAATGCACAACTGATTTTTCTTTAATATTTTTTTTATTAGAAAAGCTACTGAAGTCTTTCAGTACTGAGCAGGAAGTCACTAAACAGAAGGGCCAAAATCTGGGATTCCTTCTGTCCACCTCACTTGCAGGGTTATATATTTACTGTCAGTCTCAAAATATCTGCTATTGCTGATGGAAAACAGCCTCATGAATTATGGATAGTAATCATTCACCATCTTTTTCTATTTCATAATAAAGAACCATCTGAAGTAAAGTAAAACACGTAGTATAATCTTACAGTCATTAGATAAAAATTCTGAAACTTAAGGGATTCATTTTCTTCTCATATAACCACATCTAGTATAAATTTTAAAGGACCAATGGAGGATGATTTGGAATCCATCTCTCCCTTCTTTCAGGAAATACAATGAAGTTTTTCTCCACTTTACTGGCGTATTCAAACTACAAAAGTCCAGTGCAACTGACAGAGCAAGCATTCCCCACTACTGACTAGAAGTCTTCAAGGGGAGGTAGGACATCTTCAAATACCATCTCTCAAAATTTCTTCATTTTAATTTACTTTTTGAAAAAGAGGTTGATATTGTGATTATTGAATTACTTAATAGCCTCCTTTGTAACTACTACGTGTAGAAAATGTACAGACTTGCAGTTCAATTAGAAAGCTCAGCCTTATGAATCTTTATTGCTGATGGAAGAAAACATCTGCAGTGGAAAATTATGTAGGAGACATTACATTTACAGTTATATTCCCTGTAGCTTCCTGATGAAGATTCAAATTTTGGGGAAATCTCATTCCTTAACTTTCCACATACATAGAGACAATTTAAACCGATGGATTCTCCTAGGCCTCTGAAGAACAGCTAAATTTTCCTTAAAGAACAAATGTACTCCATCCTCAGAAGTAAGTTTGCACATGGGTTTACATTACACAGTTTGTGCATGAGTCTAAGAGAGCCAAAAAGCATTCCTGGAAGATGAAAACATACCTGGACAATTTAGTCCAGCTTCAGTGTTATGTTTATGATTATCTGAAAACTGGAAATTGCTCACCGTTCCTGGATTTAAGTTCTTCTCCAGGTTTTGACTCAGCTTTTTCCTCAGGAAACAGAACATACAGGTTACTTCTTCTGCAAAATATCAAGCAAAATGATTAATAAAAAACAAATATGAAAATCTGACTTTTTTTTTTTTCTGCAGTGTGTGTTATAGTCTATAAAAGCAAGAAAAAACTCAGTAAGGATGGTTGGATAAGCTTTTGGGGAAAACAGTATAGTTCCAAAAATCATCTCAAACAAATGGTATTAGTAACCAGAGAAAATGCATTACTGCATGAAACAAAATTAGGCTTCTCTAGAAATAAGCTTTAAAAGTACTGTAATTGTGTATTTTAGCTCAGTTAGTTATATCCCTGATGCTGTTTTGTTCCATTTTGTGCCTATGGCCTTAACATAGACACAGATAAAATATTTTTAATATTTTTTCACCTTACTGTAGTTATCAAGAACCTTGTTGTGTCTCTTAACTGAGTGAAAATCAAATCTATGTAAATATTTAGCAACTGAATAACTTTTGTCTCGTAATTTTTTGTGGGATGTTCAGTTCTTGTGTTCCCATATTTCATGTTTTGCATTAAGCTACTCCACTTTCCTGAGTTTATCTTCCTGTTAAAACTATTATATTTTAACCTCAGTGTCATGTTTCTCTCCCTCTGAATGAAGATTTGAGAAACAGTTCAGAGCTTACTATGAAAGGCTGTTTTCTGCATTTACACAAATTTATAAAAAGGGATGCAGAGTTTGAAAGCTGGAATGGAGGTAAAAGTGCTTGCTTTGGTTTGTTGGCAACGATAGTAAGGGATTGAGGGTTTTTGTTTTTCAAAATTGTCTTACACAAATATAATTGAAAGAAACTATCAGATTAATGAATGAGACCTTTCACACCAGAGGCCTGTGTTTAAATCCTGTTAAATTCACAAATGAGTGAGTTTGGTGGTCTCTGTCTCCTCCTCTGTGAACATCTGTCTGTGCCACTAAGTGGTTCACATGGTTTAGCATGATTGGCAGCTCTGTCCAGAAGGGACTCGGAGTATGACAGCTTAAGCACTGCAGATCAGGCTCAAGGTGCATTGAAGGTATATAGAACTCATATGTGATTTATCATTATTTTGCCACACTGCATTAAATCAAAAACATGGAAACCTTAGGAAGGCACCTTTTGCTATAGATGACCATACACATATTTTTTGCAAGGGCAAACTCTTTGGAAAGAATAGCTGGAGGGAAGGTTAGTGTTAAAAAGGTTAACTAATCCCCCATTCAATTTCTGCATATTTTATAAAGTCCTAAATCTCTTTGAAGAAATTTCCTGTGTGGGTATTTTTGTTGCTCTTTTCAACCACACAACTCAGTCTCCCGTTCTGATCCCTCTGTTACAATAGCAATCATTCTATATTAATTCTTAAAAGTTCAAACATATTTCAAATGTAAATGCGCAGAAAGAAAAAAAGCAAGCAAAAGATACCCCACTCAGGAAGTTATTATCAAGACATTTAATATCTGTCAAAAGTGAATAAACATAGAATTGTCAAATGAAACCCCTATATTTCCTTCTCTTCATTTTCTTTTCTAAAGGAAGAAAGCAAAGTGGTCTTCAGGGATTTTATTCTTTTTTTGCCCTTCACAAAGATAGATGTTACCGTATATACTAGGCAATCAACCTGGCAAAACCAGTGTAACAGTAAAGCTATATTTAAACAACTCTGGTTTTAGGTACAGCTACCATAACCTCTTTTCTTCTCATACTTCATCCTCCCTGCAAAAGACAACTATTTGACCTACATGGTACATACCAAGGGAATTCTAGTCATTTTTACACTCTGTCATCCTCATAAGGATTTCTTCCCTGTTTCTGGCAAGTGCTCTGCATTAGAGGTCTATTAGTAAATACGCTATTCTTTACTGTGCAAGAAATCTATTTTTTTTTAATCTAAATAATATTTTAAATCCATTTTTGTGTCAATTAAATATCAGGATATAAAATATGATTTTTTTTTTCTAACAGATTCACGGACCTAGGAATGCATATAGGCACTGATTTTACAAAAGCATTTAACTGAATTAAGAGCTTAACTCCTGCTCACTTTCAAATTACCACACATATTTGGGATATGTTAGATTCTAATCTAGTGTAGTTTATTTTTAAGCAATGAATATTCTTAACAAGTGCTTTTTTTAACCACGTTTATATATTCATGGAATCCATTGCAGCACTCCAGCTGTGCAAGTCATCCCACCATGTTTCCATGATTGCAACTACATCATAGTTTTCCGGCTGCACAACAGCTTCCAGCTCCTGCTTTTTTGCTGCCCGTGCTGCCTGCATTGATGTAGACGTACTTCAGCTGGGCTATAGATCCTGCGCCCTTTTTTGGGAGGGACAATGACCTGCCTTGTTTCCTTTACGGAAGCAGTTTTGGTGCAGGGTGCAAGTCAATTTAACCGTGGTAACACCTCCAGGCTGCATGAACCATCATCCTCCTTATTATTTTTCACCTGTTATGTAAGTGATACCTGGGAAGGTGGGGTGGATAACTACTAGAAAGGGTTCCTCTCCCTGGGCACGTCTCCCACTGGTGTGCTCACTGCTGCTAGCCTTTTATAGCCTCTTTTTTTTTGGTTTTGTTTTGTTTTAAATAACTACTAGTGACCAGAAAATCAGCTATTCCCATGTATCTCCTACTTTTCAAGCAAACTACATGAACATTATTTTGGTATTCAAAATGCAAAATAATTTGATGCTCATGGAGAAAATATGATCTTAAGTTTTCATACTATTCATCCTTTTGCTCTTTTTAAGGACTGCTAAAGAAGTTTTAACTAAAAGAGTTTTACCACCTCTTTGAAAATATTTCAAAATACAATTAGTTGCTACATTTTGATTTACAAAGGCCATGACCCTTGGTATTTTCCAGGTATTCAGAAACGTATGAGTTTTCTGTGTTCTGATGTAAAACCTGAGATATTCCCTATTATTTTGCTACATTGATAAATCATTTTATAAAACATTCTTACTACAAAGATCCTTAAAAACCTGAAAAAGACATCTACTGACATTTTCTGCGTAATGATATGCCATCTCCAGTCTCATACATTCTCCGATGCGGGACTGAACCACTGAGTAACACTATAAAAATATTAAATTAAAGCAGGGTGATCTTTGCCTATTTGATTCACTGTCTTTTCACTATTTGCATCTTAAAAGAGAAAATTAAAACAAAAGATCATACTTTCTGCTTTTCCTTTATGGCAGAAGAATTAAGCATAACAAGAGGAAGGATTCAGACCATCATTACACAAGAATAAATGAAACAATATTTTCACATGCCTCCCAGAAGCATAGCTACTGAAAGGACAAACATTAGAGGTTATACAAAAATCTGTGGAGCTATATGTAATAAAAATTTGGTTGAAAAATTTAATTCTTGTCTATGTGTTACTAATTGATGAGTTAGGCTTGTGGATTTTTTTTATTTCTCTTTTATTGGAACAGAATAGGCTTATTACAGGAGAAGCTCCTAAAAAATATATTATAGGATATCCTAAGCTGGTAGGC
The DNA here is from genome assembly GCF_000703405.1 of Apaloderma vittatum. Taxonomy (NCBI): domain Eukaryota; kingdom Metazoa; phylum Chordata; class Aves; order Trogoniformes; family Trogonidae; genus Apaloderma; species Apaloderma vittatum. The sequence continues at coordinate 8,044 of NW_009712379.1, forward strand.
AAAGGAAAATAGCTGAGGAAAATATCATAAAGAGTAGAGTGTTGGGAAAACAAAAGGAGGAACAGACAGTAAAAGGTTGATTAAGATGATAAAACTAAGGGCTAGGGGAAGATCCTAGGTGATGTTAAGGGATAGGAATAAACCCATTAAAGACTATGGTAAAATGTGATCTATCTTGTGGATGTGAACTTGAAAATTGATACACAGCACTACAGGTCACAACTGTACAAAGATTCACAGACCCTTTGAGCATATTCCTAGTAATTCTTTGACCAATTACTCTAAGAGAGCTGTCAGACTGATTTAGACTATTGGGCTCAATTCTATTTTTATTTTCCTTAAATGTTTTGTACAACCTTCTGTGTTGAATTTTTTTTATTTTTTTTTTACTCCATGGGCCAGATCTGTACAAAAGAAGTGTTTAAAGAAATTAAAGAAAATTAAAATCAAATTTGTACCAGGGTAATAAGAGCTTTGATACTGACAAAAATAAGGTATATGCAGTCCTACATTTTACAGAGTTGTGCAAAGAAAACAAGGACCAAATAATGAAAAGTATTTATGTGGAATTTGAATAAAACTGTATAAAATCAATCTCTCAGTAACTAGATTATCTCTTGCCCTTTATTCAATTTAATAACTAACTTTTTAATGAATTCATTTTTATTGTTTTTAATCTCTCTTTGTGATTTAAACAAATTTTGTTTGCATATTTTTTAAATGAATGGATACATTCTACTGTGTTTTTTGTGTTTTTAATTCATTCTGTGTTGTTATTTTCTTTTCTTCTTGTCATCTGTGTAATTATTAATGCTTTTCTCATTATATTTCTGCAACATGCTTTTGTATTGTACAAAAATAAACTGTAATTGAGATTTAGTGAGGAAGAATATAAAATTAGTTATTTATGAACTAAGCTGCCCTTCATTATACCTGTGGATACAAAAAAAGGGGCAATAATGTAACAAAACAGAAGAAAGAATTTACAGTTTCTTCAATCTCAGACTTATAATGAAGAGATGTAAAAGTAACAGATAAAGTTTTCCAAAGCAGTTTGGAATTCATCTTCTTTTTAATCCATCCATTTAAAGAGATTTATGCTTTCAAATCATTGCAATACATTTTTCAATATTCTATTTTGGATTTAATGTGAACGTCATTGCATTTCTTGAAAAGACCTATGCTACACTGTTTCCTGAAGAATCAAATCCTTAAAAATCTCTGAGGATTGTCCATACTTCTTTTTGCTTAACTAGGAGATGAATGTCATGTAGCAGAACATTTGCTTATAGACTATATGACTGGTGTCCTCTCATGCAAAAAAAAAAATTGCATACATACCAAGGAATCCTTTTTAAGGTGAGCTTCTTCAAAACTATCTTTGAAAATACATCCTTGAAAAAGAAAATATTTTGCAGTAAGTATTATAAAATGCTGTTTTTGAATAAGACTCAGACTGCGATAGATTTGAGATACCTATAACACCCTCTTGTTTTATTATACTGCATGTAGCCAAATTAAGCAAACCCTAATTAATTTAAATGTAAACTCCATATCGTAGCTGCTGAACATAGATAAGATCCTGTAGTAACCTTATGGAATGTCTTAGATGGCTTAGGCAAAACCAGAAACTTTAAAGACAGGCTCTCCATAAACCCTGACCTTTCCAGAAGAATTTCCAGAAGATCATGAAGTTAGCAGAGAGAATAATCAAAAGAGGTCAAGGTCTTCTAAGACACCATTAAGAAGATATTCTATGGCATTATGTTTTATATCTAGGTAGGTTTCATTCCTAGAGATCACATGGGTGCCACACAAAGCTATATGCACCCATGGTAGATCACTGTCAGAGCACTGAAATTACCCTGCAAATTTTACCTATTTGCATAGGTAAAAACATATATTGCTGTGTGATCTCATACAGATGAGATCAATATTCTTCAGGTGAGCATTTATAACAGACCTAATGAACTCTACATTGTACCATCCTGCTTCTACAGAGGATGTAACATGATATACCATCACCTCATCAATGTTTTTGTTATTGATTGATGACAGTTATTAAAAATGCAGGTTCTAAGATTTCCAGAAAGCCTGTCACTTTTATGTACCAGAAATACTTTCTATGCATTTTTTTTCTAGCTTCATAAACCACCTATAGTAAAAATGCTAGATTATCATGGATAACTGTGTACATAGATTAATCATAACATTTTTTTGGAAAAGATGTCCATCTGTCTATTTTGGAAGAGTCTTTAAGAACTTGATCTCAATTAAAAAACATAATAATTTTAGATCATTCCAAAGATGCATAATGATCACAGGTTCTCAGCTATTTCTAATTTATCATCATCATCATGGCTAGGCTTCGCAAACCAAGATACGAGAAGGGCTCTACCCACATTTGCTACAAGTGCGCTGATGGCTAAAAAGGCCGATGTGGGATAGGCAAGTCCAGTTGCAAAAGGCACAGCAGAAAGTCTCCTTAGGCGGTATTGGCAAGGCACGGTTCTTTCTGCGCTGTCTTTTCTCCTCGAGACTAATTCTACGTGTGTTCTCAAAGGAGACAGCAGCGTTATGGATGGTGTGTCTCCACGTCTCCCGATTGGAGGCCAGAGTGGACCACAGATGGTGGTCAATTTGGCCAAAACTGAGGTAGTGTTTCAGAGGGTCCTTGTATCTCCTCTTTGGGGCTCCTCTGTTCCAGCAGCCGGTGGCGAGTTCACCATGAGCACAACCTTAGGGAGGCAGTGATCCTCCATCCTGGAGACGTGCCCTGCCCAGCGCAGCTGTGTCCTCAGCAACATGGCCTCAATACTGGTGACCCCTGCCTGTTCAAGGACAGTAACATCAGTCACGTAGTCAGTCCAGTGGATGTTTAGGATTGTACGGAGGCAGTGCTGATGGAAGTGTTCAAGGAGTCACGGATGTTGGCAGGAGATGACCCAAGATTCAGACCCATATAAAAG
>NW_009712380.1:0-16359 GCF_000703405.1 Apaloderma vittatum
ATTACACTAAATATTGAAGATTTAAGTATTCATATGAGATGGCTTGCTTTGCAACATCTATTATTGGATTTTACTTGGAGCAGTAGCTGTGTTTATTCAAATGGGTTGAAATTATCCTAATGGATGTGACCTCTACTACTGACATTATCAGATTCCTGCCTACACTATTTTTCCATCACTTGAAGCAAGTTATCCTTTTTTCCATGGCCTGAAAAAGGTTTTGGTTTACAACGAGGCAGGTTTTTGCAGACATGATGAGTTTGCAATACAATATCTGGATAATGTAATTTTCTATTAAATGGCTTGGGTGAGAGCTTGGTGGAATGATCCAAATAGGGCAGGCTGAAGATGAAACTTTCAACAGGTCAGCTTTTCCTTAGTCTCACCAGTCTGTAAAAACATCTACGTTTCCCATTTGTAAATAGTTGGGTCATACAGCGCTTGTATCTGTTAATTTAAAGCTGTTGCTTCTCATTCCAAATTTCAACTGCATTCAGCTGCATTTTAAATATTTTGTCTTGGGGAGAGAGTGATAGTCTAACCATGAAAACCCAGACTCTCAAGGCAATGACCATGGATATTTTTCATACTGCACAGCTGATATGACCACTTGTACATCTGAATGATATCTACCATTACACTCCTCATTCAGACACCTTGATCCCTGAGGCCTTCCGTCTTTTTCCATGAATGGATGAATCAGTCTCTCATGTAACAACATCCACAGCATGAAGGGGATAGCTCCTCTGAAGACTTTGATTTAGCCTGTGTCTGTAGACACCTGTGTACTACCTTGTAGTCATAGTGAAGGTCAATATCAATTTCGTAGAGTTCAATGGGAGTTTTATTTACACTGTTAAAGAGTCACTCCCATTTTCTCCCATGACTGTTTCTCAAAGATGCGGATGGAGAGGTCTGTAAGGCTAGCAGAATACCAAGGAAACAGGACTTCAAAAGATGCTTGTGCTGGGAATGCAAGGTCTGACTGGGAAATTAAATTCTACTTTCTTCTGAACCAGACCAGAAGACACACCACAAACCTTCTGCTGCCACAGCAAATATTCCACCTTGTTGACTATATGGGAAAACTGGATTACTGTAGCCATATAAACACAGTCTGAATTTCCTTGGCTTAAGGTGGACGCCTACCTCATCTAAGTCCTGTCTAGCAACGCAGTTATTTAGTGTCCCAGCTGCACTCCCTAACACAGAAAAACTTGAAATGTTCTTATCCGTTCTTGGGGAATAATACCAGAAGAAAATAAATTAATATCTTTACTTCCAAGTGACCCGTATTTCTATACTATTAAAGCCTAATTTCTTAAAATCTGTGAGATAATCTTCTTCCTCAGCAGATATTCAAAATGACTAGTAGTCAAATATATATGCCAGACTTCTATTGGTTCATTAGCAATATAAAAGTATTTTGTCAATATCTTTGTGTGCATAAAAGAATTACGATGGTGATATCTCTGGAATTGCATATAGATATTTAAGGCAGACTGTAGCAGGTGGATTAATGCAGTATAAGTGCATGTTAATTCAGTAGTGTGCCACAGCTCTAGCATGGACATGAATCCAGTTCCATAACAGTCCATGCATTGCCTCCCTGAATATAAAAGCTGACCCTTTTTTCCCTTCTGCATCTGCTTGTCTGCTTAAAGACAATCTCTATCCAGATTTCTGCAATTCAGAAAGGTATCTTGAAAACCAAAAGTGAGATTTGAGGAGGTCTAGTTGTTCAGGAAAGATGGTAGTTGGGATTTTCTAACCTGTTACAGGCTTATTTTATTATTTTTCTCTATTAGAATTGTAAGCAAGGCATTTCCAGCTACTTTAGAGCTGGTCATAATATCCTTTTTGGAAACAGAGTTATGTCTATGATGAAGAAATGCATGATAAATGTATGCATTCAGTGTAAATGACCGTGTGAGAATTATTCACTTGAATGAAGAAAATACACTAATTTTCTTTATTTGATTATATTCAGACTAAATTTGCATTGTGAAATTTTGTTTATTTGTGCCATGACTTAATTTTGACCTTTTCATGTGAAAACATTTCAGCAGTCCGAGTAACCATAGGAATTTCCTGTCATCACATAGCAATAAAATACAAATAGTGCCAGTGCTGTGGAAATGTCTTCTTCCTTAGCATGTTCATACTTACATGAATGCAAGAGTCCAAAATCTGTCACTACACCTCCTTACTAACTTTTTAGTTATGTCTTGACACTTGAGCCAAGAATGAACCAATTTAACTAATCAGTTAGCAAACCCCGCTATGCAGATCTCAGTTCTAGGAGACTGTGCAAAGTGATTTCATTCTTGACATTTGTTATTCTAGACATGCAAAAGCTCTTAAGTTAACAACCAAAATGAATCAAGGTAGGATAATTGCACTAGCCCACAGACGTAATATTTCATAAGAAAGCTAATTGTTTTTAATTCTAATTTCTGTAGAAGAAAAAGGCTTAAAAAATGCAGGCAGTAGCACCAGACAATCTTAAAGAAGGAGTCAAGTGAAAAGGAATTGTTTTCATTCAGATCAATTCCAATAGCCCATCCACACAATAAACAGGAAAAGATGAATAGGAATCACTCCTGCCAGGAAAAGCGGTGCTTTCACACAATTTCCCTGTTGTTAGTCCTGCAGCAGAGGGAATTCCACATTAATTTGTATCACAGTTAATTTCAGACAATTGCAAATGATGGCACTTGCCCACCGGTAAATACCTTTCACTTAAAAGAAAAGCATTCCAAAGAAAAATTAATTAGTCCTCATTTTTCCTAAAGGAAATAATTTAAGAAAAATCAACAAAAATAGAAGTAAACCAATCTGGTTCTTCTGTGATCCGTGGAAATAAATAATTAAATAATTAAATGATTAAATTATTAAATAAATAATGATTGAATAATTTAAGGGGTTTTTTTAAATGCTACCTACCTATTTCCTTAAGAAGTTTCTACATCTAGTATTCTATTTACTGTTTCATTTTATTTGATTTTAGGAATCACTAACCTACCTAGGAAAAAGACCTTTTAAAAGAGTTATTTATACTCAAACTTCAGAGGATAAAGACAGTGGAAAGTACAAAAATCAACTCAAATATCTTCAGAAATAATTTAAATCTCATGTCACTGCTGACTGACAGCTCTAATAAATTCCTACATTTTAAGCAGACTTACATTTCACATGCATTTGCTCTCCACTACTGAGCAGAGTGGAACATCTATTGTCAAATGCATAAAATAACATTAGAAATGCAAACTTAATGTAGCCAATGGTAATGTGTTATTTAAAACTTATGAGCCTGAATAAGGGCTTATTTTCTCCAAATTGAAATTTATAGTTTCATTTTAAAGTGCTAACTTGAATATTGATGGGCTTTAGGCATGCTGTTATAAAATGAGAATGAAAAACAAAGCAAGTAACTATGAGGCATAAAGCTGCTATTATGGTAATATATGGAAACTTATATAAAAAGTGGATCCTAGTTACCTGTACTAGTAGCAAAAGACGTAAAGTAAAATTTGTGCAGCTGGTATAGGGAAGTCATACTTTTCTGCAACATATATCAAATCATTATATATTCCAGGTTTAGAATCACAATCTTTAAAAGTCTATGACTGGACAGTAATTATGAATATGCAATTGCACCAGAAAGCAGGTGATAGTTTCAATCTCTTTCCTTTTGAAACTTTTCTGATATTTTTTCCCAAGTTCCACTTTGAGCAGTGAAAATAAAGAAAGACACGGTGTTTCTCAATTGCTCTCTGGCACCAGATTTTCTTGACACTGGATGATTCTACTGTACATGGCTATAGGAAAGCTAATTAAATTTACATCAAACACAAATCTCCTTCAATTTCATAGCAAAAAATAGTCTCTACCATATCTCGAGTTTAAACATACTCTAAACCACTGAAGTTTGTTGCCACTTCATCCATTCAAACATATTTCTGAACCATACATAAGTAACATAAGTACTTCAGAAATGATGCAGTATAATTCAAGGCATACAAAACTTGAAATTCTATAGTATTTGTCATCTCTTCATGTAAATGTTTTACAGGGCAGTAAATGACGTATTAAGTACTCCTGGTGGAAGTATTTATGATGGAAAATTCTTACAATGATTAAGAAAGTTATGCTTAGGAGCTACCTAATTTTTCTAAAAAATACAGGGTTTTGTCAGTGTTGAATTAAGAGGAGGATTTGGTCTCCCAAATCTAATGTATGCAATTCAGTCCTGTATGTGTGATTCTTAATATTAAAAATACTAACCTACATGGAATGAAATTTCAGATCCAATCCTGATAAATTTAAGCATTTGAAGAAAGTGTAGTAGGGCTAATCAGAGTGTTCTGAACATTTCCCTCACAATGAAAAGTGTTGCTGGAAATAGAATACTCAAAAACTGTCCCATTGCTTTAGAAACAGTAGAAACATCTCCACCATACCTTGGTTTTTTTGGTCAGTTCTAGAAATTCTTCAAGGCATCTCCTGTTATGTCATGTCTGAGAGATTATCTACCAAAGCCTTTAAGCTGAAAGAGGATAGATTTAGAGTGGTCCTAAAGTAATATTTTTTTTTACGATGGGGGTAGTGCGACACTGGAACAAGGCATCCAGAGAATTTGTGGGTGCCTTGTCACTGGAAGCGTTCAAAGTCAGGTTGAATGGGGCTTTGAGTAATCTGATGTAGCTGAGGGTGTCCCTGCTGACTGCAGAGAGGCTAGACTAGATGATCTTTAAAGGTCCTTCCCAACTCAAATCATTCTGTATTTCTGTGAAATTTTTATATGATGTTAAACCTCAAAAATGGTAGAGGAAGACCAGGTGCTCCAGGTACAAACAATGCAACCATAAGTGCTCAGCTTATCAGCTCACCTTATCAGCTTATTACTCCACAGAGTCTTCATAGATTTAAGAGGCTCCAGAGCTCTGCAGGGCTGCTCTAGTAAGTTGACAGCCTGATTGGGTTAGATTTGTGGAAATAAAAACTTTCTGATAAGCATTTGCCAGAGTGTGGTAAGGGTCTAAGAGTTAAATGGAGTAGTTAGAGTTTATCGTTACTTTTCATCTGAAGCATTTTAAGCAACCTCTAAAGTATACTTTTTGGTCTGCTGAAACCTAAGTTAGATAGCAACTACAATGTCACCACCTGGTTTCGGTTGTCATTGATCTGAATGCTATTGCTGGGAAGGCTTCATTAGTCAGGCTGTATCTGATAGAACCTGGAGGAGAAGACTTCTCTAGAGTTTATTTTCAGATGAGAGGTCTTAACATTTCTGTTTCTCTTCCCCTTTTCTAGATTGTTACTTTTTATTAGTACTGCATGGGCCCTGTCAGAAACTGAATTTTTGCAGTGACCTGTAGAAGCACAAGTAATGTCTGCTATCACCTTGGCTTAGTGTCTGCTTGCCATAGTTCCAAAAAACAAGATGCAGTCTCATGTCAGAGCCAATAGTTCTTCCATTTTTGATACAGAACATTGCTTAAACTACCACCAAGCTAACAGCATGAACTTTAGATCTTGAAGAGCAGATCTTGAAGAGAGACAGATGCTATAAATAAAAGAGTAGGTTCTAAGTGGGATTACGAATCTCACTGATTTGCTTTGTTTCTAATTTCTAATTCTAGTTCATTTATGACAAAAAAAAAAAGGAAGTGGAAAATCTCTTTGACAAACTCTTTTGAAAAATGTGTTCTTTAAATAGCTAAAATACATGTAATACGTGCTTCATAGCAACGAATTTTAAAAAAATATATTCTAAGCCAATGGAGAGCAAACTAACTCCAACATGTTATAATTGTGATTTGTGTAGCTGGCTTCTTTTGTGACCTACTGAAATATTTATAGTGGACAGAGAAAAGAGGCAGTCACAACACAGATTCCTGCAACGGGAGACATCTCTGTCACAGTGGGCTTCACTGAGACAGCTCTGCCCTAATTTCATCTGACTTTGAATATGTGCAAATCACAAGGAAATGTGAACTGACTACAGACTGTGAAAATCTGTAAAGACAGAAAATCATTTCAGATCACACTGTTATCAATATTTTACCTAGTTTAGATTAGATAATTTCTCCAGAAATTTATAACCTTAGTTAAATTTCCTTAAAAGAGCCATGAATAAAAAAAAATCTGTGTACAATTTAAGCATGCTGGTCATTCATGTTGGTTCACATGACATGAAAGAAACAATTGTCTAAATTTATCATGTGTGGACAACATCAAGCTTTCTTACAGGCTGTTGTAAATAATATTTAAAATAATTTATAATATGCATTGCTTCCTTTCTGTTGTATACTAATATTTGTGGAATCATACTTGGAATTCATTAACACCGATGTGACTGTGACCTTGAATTCAATGATCAATGCCATGATACCATTAAAGTCCTTCCCGATACCCAGAAGCAAAAGGGTATGCTTTGTTCCAGCCTCAATCATGTTCTGAAATCCCCATGGTGATGGCTCAAAAGTTTGAGATCTTTTTATGTTTCTTTTAGCTTTAAAGGAAACAGGAAGTAGTCTACAACCTTGACCTTTGACAGGCCGACTTCCCAATTTGATTAGCTCAAGGCCAAATAAGGCGTCTTCATAATAAAGTATTTTCTGGGTATATTGTTCTGTAATAAATTTTCACTTGACTAGAGGAAGGCAAAATATCAAAAGTCAACAAAAAAAAATATCAGTTATCATTCATCTTAATGGGCTAGGCTATCTGAGTGAGCGCTTATCCACTGTGCTAGATCACTTTGATTGTGGATGTCACCAATATCTGAGATGGCAGGGGTAATATGGACAGGAAAATATGTTTAAGAAATGCCAAAAGGTTTTGATCAAATTAAAATGTCTAAGGCATATTCACGGCAATCAGCTTAAACACGGAAGTTAAAAATGCAGAAGGGGAGCACGCTGGAGGGTGGATTTTTTGATGTTTTTTTTTTTTTCTTTTTCTAAAAAAAATTCCTGCTTAAAAAACAACTGTATCTTGTCATCTCTGCATGCAAGGTATGCTGAATCTCCTAATACAAAATATCATAGATTAATAGGGAATTTTACCGTCAGCCTTAGCCATCTGTCAGTTTTTATTTATTTTTCAGAAGAGGTTGCATAGTTTTTTTTTCTCATAGCTTAGTTTTACCAGGGAATTTTTATTCTGTGGTAGTATTTAATCTTTTTAATATTTTCTGTAAAAAGACCAAAGAAATGCAGCTGTGTTTGTCAAGGGGTAAGTGAGTACTAAGGCAATGTTATGTATGCCTCTGTCTTACCTTTGTTCTTTCTGTGTCTCAGCAAAGAAAACCCTGTGAAAGGATACACAGAAATTTTGCTTAAAGAAAGCATTAGCTGTCTCCAGAAAACATTGCTGGGTTAAACCTTACATTAACTGTATGCAAAACTTTGATAAGTCAGAATTAATAGTTTCCAGCCAACTTTCAAAGAGACAGTACTGCATAAGTCTTTCAATTAAAAAGAAAATTAATGCACACAGAAACTATTATAAATAGCATCAAATATAGCAAACCATATTTGGAGTACTTTGATTAAATTTTAAACAAAACCTGTTTGTAGGACTTATTGCTGATAATACGTCCCTCAAAGTTCCTCTCTTCATCGTGATTACATATGTTCAAATATAAAGTACTAACATAATATTTGCATTGCCATATTTTAAGTACATTACACTTAAACACATGCTCTTCTGATCTTGTCTGGAAGCTGAAGTCTCAGGATTCGTGTATGGTAGATTACTGCTTCTTTAGTCAAAATCCCATCTGAAAAACTCAAAAATCTCTCACCAAACAGCAGGCCACTGGCCTTCACTGCTCTCAGAGCTCTCAAGTTTGCCCAGCTGGCCTTCACTTGCAGGCAAAAGCCAAATGTAGCCTGAATTATATGGTACATATTGGAGGTCCAGTGCTCACACCAGGCACCTCATTCAGTCCTGTGTGGATCCACAGAGTAGTCTACAGCTATGTCTTTGCTGCTATAATCAAAACCTTTCCTCCTTGCTCAGAGCTGGATGGTGACTAGGCATGTCCTGTCAGATGGTTCATCCACAATGAAATCTTCTCATGCAGTCTCAAAAGCAGCTACTGAGCCAGTCCAGTAACTGTCATACAGCTATTTCTGGATCAGCCCAGGTCCTCTGAGCAGAGCAGAGCAGAGCAGCACTGCACACCACATGTGTGCAGAGACACAGAACATCCCAGCTCAACTCCGTGTCTCTGCCCATTGCTTCACGCACTCCCTTTCTTTGCGCTCAGGCATATGGCTTACATTTCCATACTTTACCTTTCCTTATAATAATGCTGCAAAACAAATAGTGATGCCAGTAACAGAGATTCCTTTTGAAATGCAAGAAGCAATCTCTAACCAACAGCTTAAGCCGATTTAAAACCTCTCATTTCTTGCTTTTAAAGCAAACAAACAACAGAACAGATTACTTCCAGACCATTATATTGCTTCTAGGAGAGTGAGCAATGTGACTTCCATGGACACCCATTTGTTTAATCTGTGACTTTGCTATTTAAAAAAACTTTACCATTTTTTTTTCTTTTGAAGAATATCCTTCTCTATGGGGATAAAAGTCATGGATGGCCAAAAAAGACTCGATGACAGAATGTCAATTAACACTAATATTATCACTGGTTCAGTGACAGCAGTGCAAACCTACTTGATACCCAGAAGCAAGAGGTACCGCAAATAATATATTCGTCACAAATATTGCTCTGTGCAGAACAGAGGAAAGGCAACCTAATCTCTAACCTGCCTCAGCACTAAAATATATTTTTCCCAAATCAGTGCTCCCTGTGGCATCCTCTCTGTATTCCATATTGATTTGTTGAGCTTACACTATTTGAATTTCCTAATAACAACTGAATAGCAGATGAGTGTTTTCGATAACTTGCTTGAGAGTTATCACGGCCATGCTGGCTAGAAGTGTACCAGCCTTCTGAGTTGCACAACTTCTGAGTTCTGTACAACGAGATTGAAGATGATGATTGTAATGGTGACTATTTCTCAGCTAATCTTGTAACGCTTTCTCTGAAAAAAAAATAATGTAAACAAATAAATAAATAAGTGGTGAGAGGGAGATTGGGAAAATAACAGCAATGTTCAGGCCTGTAATCACAGCAGTGGCTGCCCCTGTCCGTGTCTAATGTAAGGGTTATGGAATATCATAATCCCTTCTCTGAGCTCCTTTACAGCTGCAATGATGACTAAATTTCTTGTGTCTTATCACACTGTCACAGACTGGAACTAGGAGAAGGAACTCTGAAGAAAACACAGCATGAAAACTAGAGAGCAGATGATCAGATTAGCTGCTATTGGATTTGTTAGCAGGGCCACAATCTGACTCAAACAGGCTCGATTCCAAGGCCCACGGAGATTTAAACCATCAGCCCCCCTCCGCTGCCCCTTATCCCTATCACACTATTATTTATTTTTTAATGTATATATCCCCCTTCTCCACATAACACACATCCTTTTACCCATTTTAAGTCATCTTCCAAAGGGATGAGGTTAAGAGTTAACACTTCACAGGTTCCAGTGGTATCAGATGAGTTGATGGATTTTGAGTAGGAAGATCCATCAAAAATACCACACAAAAAATCCCCCAATAAAACTGAAAAGTAGTACTCCTTTACTATTTAGTGAGATTTTCTCCATTTTGCAAGGCTTCTGCAATGGCACTTTACAGAGATCTGTTATGATGTGTTCACTTGTGCTGCTTACATGATCCTCAAAGTAGATCCCATGCCACTCATAGTTGTACAGTGGAATGAACACAGTGAGTATAGACCAGTCATAAAGGGCTAGATCCATCTCTAGTGATAGTGGGTACAAATCTTCAAATTTAATTTGATGATGTGTGCCAGTTACCAGTTTATAAAAACAAATTGAATATTATCTTGCTTAAAATAAAGGCTATACAGAGGGACCTGGACAGACTGGATCGATGGGCCCAGGCCAACTGCCTGCAGTTCAATAGAGCCAAGTGTAGGGTCCTGCATTTTGGTTACGGCATCCCCATGCAACGCTACAGGCTTGGGGAAGGGTGGCTGGAAGGCTGTACGGCAGAAAAGGACCTGGGTGTTCTAATTGACAGCCGGCTGAATATGAGCCAGCAGTGTGCCCAGGTGGCCAAGAAGGCCAACAGCATCCTGGCTTGTATTAGAAATTTTGTGACCAGCAGAAGAAGGGAGGTGATCGACCCTCTGTACTCAGCACTGGTGAGGCCGCACCTTGAGTATTGTGTTCAGTTTTCATCACCTCACTATAAGAGAGATATCGAGGAGTTGGAGCGAGTGCAGAAGAGGGCAACAAGGCTGGTGAAGGGCCTAGAGAACAGACCTTATGAGGAGCGATTGAGGGAGCTGGGTCTGTTCAGTTTGATGAAGAGGAGGCTGAGGGGGTATCTCATCATGCTCTACAACTATGTGAAAGGACATTGTAGAGAGGTTGGTGCTGGTCTCTTCTCACAGGTAATTAGGGACAAAACCAGGGGGAATGGTTGCAAGTTGCAACAGGGCAAGTTTAGGGTGCACATTAGGAAGAAATTCTTCACAGAAAGAGTGGTCAGACACTGGAATAGACTGCCTAGGGAGGTGGTTGAGTCGCCATCCCTGGATGTGTTCAAGTGTCATTTAGATGTGGTGTTGGGTGATATGGTTTAGGGGTGAACTTGTAGTGTAGGGTCAGTGGTTGGACTCGATGATCCCAAGGGTCTTTTCCAACCTGAATTGTTCTATGATTCTATGATTCTAAAGTAACAGTTCTTTTTTTAATCATGCATAGTAAGTGTAGTACACATTCAACTTTTGATATCAAGTTGCAAAGGAAGTCAAGAATATTGTAGAGAATTCACAGTAACACAGGAAATAAAAAGAGTTCATAAAAGGTATGAAATCACAAAAGCTCAACTGTACAGTCGAAGTGAAAAGTTTTGCATAAAGCAACCACAACAGAAGTATGTGGAGTATTCATGTCTTGAATTTTGTAAAAAAATATTCATAATGCGCAAAAATGAACACCTGCCCAAGTGTTTGCACAGTTGGGGTTTTACTTTTCAGCTTAAGATGAAAAGCATGCTTCTGTTCTTACTATTGCCAAATACAATATTTTCCAAATAAACAATCACAAAAAACAAAGACACATTGAAGTCCATCTCTGTAACTATCTTGATGAAATTCTGCATTCACTATAGTGGCAATGAAATAGTACTAGACACATGAAAGAACTGCAGGGCTAGGACGATATTATAGTCAAGTGATAACTCCACTGTGTTTTAAATTAAGAATATTTAAACACCCATGACTCTGAAACATGCATTTCACTCTCCTTTGAAAATTGATGTTCTTCCTCAATAGAATTCGTGGTTCCAATTTAAGATCATTTCAGTGAGGATTCTCAAATTACGAGGATTCTCAAATTACAAGGATTCTATAAACTTCATGAGATATTCATTTATATAGATATGGATTTATTGGAAAGGCATTTCAAGAGTTCTGCTTTTTAAAGCTATGACAGAAATAGATCCTTCATTTGCTTCCTGTTTTCTACCAAATATTCTTCACACCTGTGTCAAAACACTGAGGAATTTCATTCGCATAACCTAGAGCTTAGGCTATTCTTGCTATCTGTATTGATCCATGCAAAATTATTTACTAATTTATTGAAAATTATGCATTTTTTTCTCTTTCAGAAGAATATCTTGATGTGCTGATAAGACCTCTCCTAAAGTCATTGTCTTGGCCATAGTATTTTCTTGTGTATATAGCCAACACTTCCAGATACTATGCTCCCATTAACCATTATTTGTGATCTTATACTGCAAGGTGGTTTGAGAAAATTGTTAGATCCAAATGCACAGAAGCTTTGCTGGAACAGCATGTACTTCTGTATTTACTGAGACAAAACATTTGTTTTTTTTCTTAGACCTTTGTCCTATTTTGGTATATTCTTTCGCTAAGGAATAGTGTCAGCACAGGATCTGAAGGACTTGATTTTGTTTGTTAGATTTATTTTTTTTTTTAATTTAGATCTCTTCAGAAAATCTCATACAATCCTCATGGAAGACAACCTTATTCCTACTTATGAAATACATTTGAAAAACTTCTTCCACAGTCCATTTGAAAACTGAAGTGATGCATGACCAGAAAGCCCTCCATGGCCCAAAGACCTACATTTGTTTGTTGTTGAGTCTGAATAAAATCTGAGAACTATACTAAGCCTCATAGAAATTTCTAAATCTTGCCACATGCTATCACATTTGAAAGCCTTATCTTGCCCACAGAGGTCACTGAAATTCACAGTTCACCTCATCCGCAGACATGACAAACCTGTGCAGTTTACATAGCTGTTAGGCTTTGGATTTCCCCCCTCACCCCAGGAAGTGTCTTCCATGTTTGCTATTGCCTCACCCATATTAAAAAGCAAGGAACTGAAGGCTTGAATTTTATCAAGAATAACCAAACATTTGGAAAAAGGAAAAAGAAGAAACCTTTTCCAGCCTTTCTTGTTATTATTTTAAAAATTCTAGGATTCTTCAGGGTTAATTCTATATTGAAAACAAAATTTCATCAAGAGCTGTATTGCTTATGCTAATCTGCAACAATGTAAATTATAGTCACTTGATTTCTGCAATTTTTTTTTATTTGTGTGATGAATGTAATAAAGAACAAATGGTTGCCAAAAAGGACGCATGAAATATAAAGAGGAGACCTTTAAAATCTGAGGGTGAAGGGGCATCACAACATGATCTAACAACCTAAAGAGCTCTAAACAGCATGCATTCCCACATTTTAATTTAAAAGGCCTTAAAAACATCCCAAACACTAATTGCACAGAGAAGATAAGACAATAATAAATTTTGAAGTACTGCATTTGTAACTAGTCTACCCATATCCTTTTAACCAGGATTAGATAAATCAAAGTATAATAAGAAACTTTGACTTCAGTATCTGTCACCCTGACCAAAACTTATGCAGAACAAGGAAACGTTTGGACAAGATGCTACTATTCTAATGCGATAAAGCACATACGGCTTTTATGGAGCTGTCTTCAATCAAAAGAGCAAATTTATTTGTCATGAAAAATAAATAGGTGAAACTATGTTTAGATCTATTCAGTTGTCCATCCAAACTACAGAAGCCTAATATTTTCACACCTGATATTTCTATAATATATGTATTTTGGAAAATAATACAAATGAAATATCAGATATTAAAAAAGTAGTCACATATTATCTTTATAAAGGCAGTCATAAGAAATATTCACAGCTATTTTTCCTAAGACAAACATAGTGAAATCAAACCCAGCTCAAGCCATTGTAAACACATTAAAAGAACGTTGTAACCTAAAATTTAGAATGTACAAAATGTTTTCACTACTCCAAGAGTGAACAGTGCTATTATACTATCATGCTTCTCTATCATTAGAGAGCAGGCTGGAATCAGTTACAGGTCATAGAACTGTTTGGACTTGTAGTATCGTCTCCCACATCTGAAAAATAAGAATAATCTGACCACAGAGCTACTGACTCAATATCGTAAGATTCGCTTTATCTTGAATAAATAAATTATATTTAATTACTTATAGAGAGTGGAAATTGATTTATTTATGGAAATAATTTCTCTAGCAATAGTGAGAAACATCTTGCATGTCTTACAGTGTAACGGGATAGGTATGGTGACTGAAGCAGTCATTACTTGCACCATACCAAAGTTACTCTCAGTCAGTAGGCTAATTTCATGTTGAACCTCTTGGACATTTCTGAGTACAGTCCTTCTTGGTCAAGTTTTTATCTATTCCCTGCTTCTCAAGATGAGAGCGTAGAATTCCTCCCATTCCAGATTGTTCCCTGGATGTCAGACCAGATAGATCAGAGTTTATCTCAGGAATTTTGGCCATTAATATCCTGGGACTAATGGCAGTGAGAAGATGACAACACTGTATTTTTATTAGATGAGGAGAAAAACTTTTTAGAGGAAATTAGCCTTTAAACAATGGATTAAATAGTATTCCTGTTTAGTTCATGCCATTCTAGGCTATATTCTGACCTCCTGACAACATCTGTTAAGGTGCTTTTAAATGCCCACAAACTTTGTCAGAAAAGCTTTTCAGCTATTCTTTAGTGTCTAAGATTTCACCTTCAATAAGGTGGCACATGGAGGACAGGGAGGTGAATCAAGCGTGGCTTCACCAAGGGCAAATTCTGCCTGCCTGAATTAGTGGCTTTCTACAATGGAGCGACTACATCAGTGGACAAGGGAAAAGCAATGGATGTCATCTATCTAGACTTCCCTTGTGGCCTTTGACACAGTCCACCACAACAACCTTCTCTCTAAGTTGGAGGCATATGGATTTGATGGGTGAACTGTTCAGAGAGTAGTGGTCAACCACTTGATGTCCAGATGGAGGTGGGGGACAAATGGTGACTCTCAGGGGTCCATGCTGGGACCAGTGCTGTTTAATATCTTCATCAATGAGATAGGCAGTGGGATTGAGTGCACCAAGCTGAGTGGTGTGGTTGACACACCGGAGGGATGGGATAGCCTCCAGAGGGACCTGGACAAGCTGGAGAGGTGGGCCCATGTGAAACTCATGAGGTTCAACAAGGCCAAGTGCAAGTCCTGCACCTGGGTTGGGGCAATCCTAAGCACAAATGCAGGCTGGGGAATGATGTGATAGAGAGCAGCCCTGAAGAAGAGGACAGGGGTACTGGTGGACAAAAACCCAGACATGAGCCAACAAGGTGTACTTGCAGCTCAGAAGGCCAATCTCATCCTAGGTTGCATTAAAAGAAGCATAGCCAGCAGATCATGAGAGGTGATCCTGTCCCTCTACTCTGCTCTGGTGAGAACTCACTTGAAGTACTGCGTCCAGCTCTGGAGCCCTCAACACAAGGAAGGCACAGACCTATTGAGGAGGTCCACAGGAAGGCCACAAAGATGATCAGAGGGCTGAAGAAGTTCTGCTATGAAGACAGGCTGAGAGAGTTGGGGTTGTTAAGCATTGAGAAGAGAAGACCTTATCGAGGCTTTCCAGTACCTGAAGAAGGCCTATAGGAAAGTTGGAGAGGGACTATTTGCAAAGACATGTAGTGATAGGACGAGAGGCAATGATTTTTAACTAGAGCAGGGTAGATTTAGATTAGGTGTTAGGAAGTAATTATTTTCTGTGAGGATGGTGAGACACTGGAATAGATTGCCCAGGCAAGTCATGGATGCCCCCACCCTGGAAGTGTTCAAGGCCAGGTTGGATGGAACTTTGAGGAACCAGGGCTGCCAATCTCATCCTAGGTTGCATTAAAAGAAGCATAGCCAGCAGATCATGAGAGGTGATCCTGTCCCTCTACTCTGCTCTGGTGAGAACTCACTTGAAGTACTGCGTCCAGCTCTGGAGCCCTCAACACAAGGAAGGCACAGACCTATTGAGGAGGTCCACAGGAAGGCCACAAAGATGATCAGAGGGCTGAAGAAGTTCTGCTATGAAGACAGGCTGAGAGAGTTGGGGTTGTTAAGCATTGAGAAGAGAAGACCTTATCGAGGCTTTCCAGTACCTGAAGAAGGCCTATAGGAAAGTTGGAGAGGGACTATTTGCAAAGACATGTAGTGATAGGACGAGAGGCAATGATTTTTAACTAGAGCAGGGTAGATTTAGATTAGGTGTTAGGAAGTTATGAGGGTGGTGAGGCACTGGAAAGCTGCAACCTGTTGCCCAGAGATGTGGTGAAGGCTCCAAGGTCAGGCTTGATGGAGCTCTGAGCAGCCTGATCTAGTTAAAGATGTCCTTGTTTACTGCAGGTGGGTTGGACTCAATGACTTTTAAAGGTCCCTTCCAGCCCAAGGCATTCTATGATTCTGTGTATCTATAACATAAATCTTCTAGGCACCTACAGGTACAATAAAAGATTTTAGCTAGCAGACTGGTCCACTGCTTTCTAAATACACTGACATTCTTTTCTGAGGATGCATCATGCCTTTTCTTTTATTTTTGATAGATATTTTCATATGGACAATTCTTGTAGCCCACAGAAATATAACTTTACAGTAAAAAGAACCCACACACTTCTGTCTATTGCTATTGCAAAGTTATAGCATGAGACTGGGGCACAGAGGAAAAGCAAAAGTGCATCTAGCTCATTAACCTGCCCCTGCCAATGGTAATAAGTTGTTGGCTAGGAAGGACCATGAAAACAAAATAACATTTTTAAGATATATTGACAATGTGTTATCCATCAAAACCTACATTTTAGAGAGAAGTTGTATCCATGTACTTAGTAATCCTGAAAGTATTTAGTTTTTACTGGTTTTTCCAGTGAGTCCTTGCATTCCTG
>NW_009712380.1:16390-23452 GCF_000703405.1 Apaloderma vittatum
TAACAACTAACTTATTCTCAGAGAGCACTACCTTTAGACTCCTGTAGACTCCTATATTGAAAGTAGCAGTTTAAATTCTCTTTACGGTTTATAAAGAACAACTGTAAAGAACTGACTTAAAGGAATTCTAGACAATTCAGAGTCAAGGTCTATGCTGTGAACATCTAAGTTAGCTAAGATGAATGTCAACCTTTCTGCCAGTTGCAGTTCTTCTGGGGCAGTGTCAGATACAGTAAAATTAATCAATCTTCACAACTTCTCCTGGTTCCTGGTAAAATACAGACTAAACTTGTAGAAAAGTCAATATGGAATTTCAGAGAGAATCGTATCTTTATAAATTCCATTGATTCAAAAACATAAAAGTCTCTCCTTCCTGAAAGAAGGTATCAATGTTCACAAAATAAAATCTTCCCACAAGAAAACCTTAGCTGAATGGTCACAGCATATGCCTTAATATTCAGTAATTTCTCACGTTTTGATTTTCTTATATAAAAAGAACAGTCTATTTTATTGTGTATTTAGTTTAAATGGCCACAACAGTACCATACTTAACATCAGTTACATAACAGGAACTCTAATAGCGTACTCTCAAAATTTGGCTAGGTTTTAAAAACCAATATAAGGTTTTGTATAGTTTGATTTTATAAGTGTATTTCTTCTAAGAATAAGAAAATGTGTATATATTTTCTCCTATAATATTTCTCTATGTTAAAGTGTTTTGCTTTCAAATTCAGTTCCTGGCAAAGATACAGTTTCCTAATATTACAAATGCTAGGCAAAGATAGCCAGATTCAGCAGTGTCTGAAAACAAAGTTAGTTTCCAAGTGATGAACAGAATTTATTTTTTCCAAGCTTTCAATTATAATTCAAACTGAGGAGGTCATTTTGACTTAAGTATCTTTTATTGGAAGATGCTCAAACCAATAAAAAATCCTTGTACTCTTGTCCTAGTTTCTCTGAAAAATTTTTTGGGCTGGGCTTCTACTTAGTGAGAGTACACAATATCCTCTTTGTTATTGTCAGGGCCATTGCAAGGTCCCGACTGTCCCTGCCCAGTGATCTAGAGCTCCCCACATCCTGCCCACAGCCCTGGATGCCAAATCAGCCCCTCATGACTATCAGCCACTACCCCAGTGACACAGCAGCCAGAAGATCTAAAAAGAGCACCAATATGCCTTTACGTTGTCAATTTATAACATTCTCACTGTTGAGTTGGTTCAGCTGCTGAAATCTGGGTTTATGAGACCTGCAAGTCTAAACATACACAACAGTAGTGGTTAGCAGAGCTTCCCAAAAGCCACACACCCTCTCCATGTAATTTAAATGGGCATTACTCATCACTGCCCTGGAAAGAAGCAAACTAGGCTGTTCTCTTGACCATCAGAATTAGTACATCTCCACCTGAGAGGACTATTCTGCACAGCCTGCAGATTACACTATCCTGCAAATAGTATAAAATTTCCCTATATGCTCAAATAATGAAACTAGACAAGTAGTGAACACATTGTCCATTGTTTTGCAGTATTCTCAGTCCGTTTTTTCTTATTATATTCTGTGAGCCTCTGAGTAGTTTCTTGTATTTTCTCCTTTTTATCTGAATTTTGAAGCAGAACTTAAGTTCTTGTCTACACAGTTCAAACACCAAATTAACTAAATGTATTAAAAAGCTGCCTATTGAAAACTGTGATCCATATTCACTCTTACTTCAGATTGCAGAGGAGCATCCACCAATTAGCTAAATTAATTTTGATGGGTTCTCTGCCAGAATTTCATCCATTTTGAAAACAACTTTGAAAATGTGGATTGGCATAATTTGATCAGTTGTTTTCAAATGAATTAAAATAGCAGACAAATGCTGCACCCATGGAAATCTACCGTAAATCCCCAAAACTTCACCTGAAAACTCTGGCCAGGGCATCTCAATTCCTCATTCATCTATCCTAGAATTAACCTAAAAGCTACGGGAAAAAAAGCTACATAAAAGAACCATGAAAAGAGATTAAATGTGCAGAAGAGCCATGACATACTTGTGGAACTTTCATTTTTCAACTCTTATCTAGCCTTAACCTCACCTTGCCTTGATTATCACATTTTTTTACTAACTATTTGATTAAATGAGTCATCAGTTACTCTTAGGTAATTCCTTACTATATCTCACATTTCAGCTCAAACTCTGTCATTTAGTTCCTGGTTATTAAGTCACTAACGAATAGAGATTGGATATGGCATATATCCCATGGCTGTAAAATCTTTTCTGTGTTGTCTTTAGACTAGTTAGCTTTTCAGCATGGTTTTAAAACATATTAAATCTTTTTTTTTTTGGTTTTGGCAGGTTTTCAAAGTTCTGAGACAGTGAATGACTATTTTTGGGTTCATGATTTTTTTATTTTTTCCTTGCCACAGGAAAGCCTCTGTGTACTTTTAAAGCAGTACTAAAGCCAAGTGAGCTACAGTTTTCCCATTAGTTGCCAAGATGTCTGTAGTGCGCCAGCATCGTGAACTGGGAGAGATACCCTCTCTCAGCAAAAACTCCCATCTCAGCATAAGCAAGCTGATCGATAAGTTAATGGAATGAATCAATGAGAAAGATTTGGGAGAGATCTTAATTAAAGAAACAACTGCTGATACAAATTATGTTTCCAATGTATTGATGTAGCAGAGGGCATGAGGTTGAACGGAGATGAGTGCTGATCAATGCCTTTAACATTTGCATTCCTTTTCATCAGAAACCATCTCTCTTCATCGGTGAGCATGCAGGCACGCACACTCGCACACATATCACTACTGCCAGCACCTCAGGAGGGCTTTGGTTTCTTTGTCTTTATTGATTCCTATAACACTCCTTGGAGGCTACTATGGTTGCCTCAGTTTGCAAGGTGAATTGAAGGTCTCCACAGACAAGATGATCATCATTCCTTCAGACCTTCCTGGATGCTATCTCAATACCTTAAATCAGTAAGAAGAACTTTGTCTTGCTGGGAACATCATAACCTACATGTTGTAATAAAGAAGTGTAAGTGCAGCTTTGGCAACTTGTAGTTACATGAAAAATATCAGCAGTATTCTCTAACGCAAAAACGCAAGCGTGGGTCTTCGTGCATGTGTGTGTGTGCATGTATGTATTCAAGAGAGACACAGACAAACAGATGGACACAAGGAGAGAGAAGTAGAAAAACAGCATTCTCCAGTGGCTGAATGGTACAAACATCCAAAGTCAATAACTGGTTTCCCCAAGTGATTCAATCTGAGACACAGTTTAAAGAGACATCAATCTGTGATGTCAGCAATGCTCAGCATATAGCTAATGGAGCTTCAAAAGATCAATATTCAAACCTGCCTTATTTTCATGCTAGAAACTCACACCATTGTGACATCTCCTGCTAGACGCAAAGTAAATTTTATATTAACTACTTTTATCACTGCTTTTCACATTTTTGTTAGATCAGATGTTGATGTGTTTGTTTTGCCTTTCTTTTTAATTTGGAAGAGGAGGAATCTTTATTCCCTAGGATGTAAAAAAGTAATTTAAACTTTAGCTCAGCTGGTAGCCATGTAATCCATCTTATTTTCCTGTCAGGTTTTATAATGAAGTCAAAAGCAATCCTAAACTGGTGACATAATAATCTAATGCTGTATAGTAATGATTATGTTGAATCCAAAAATATGTTTTTACTGCATACACAAATTGAAGAAATGGGGCAATTTCAATTACCACCATCATAGTAGTAACTCAGAGCAACAATAATAAAAATATCTGACAGGATATCAGAGAAGAGAAAGAACTACACTCTTAGCTACTTAAGTAATAACCAAGACACAGTGAAATGGCTGAAAGAATGGAAAGACAGAAAAATATCTTTCAATAAAGTACCAATTTCCTGTAGCACAATCACTGGGTGTTTCATTAGTTGCTTTTAAGAGGCCACAGAAAAGCAAGGGAAACTAAGAGATTGAAGTCATTGGCAATATTAATATTAGCACTGTTCTGAAATAGCATCCTATCCCGAGCTAAACTGTAGTATGCATCACATTTGTTAGAGAATTGTTCTACTGACACACTACAGTACATATAAGCTTACTGAATAAATAGTAAAATAATTTAAATATTAAGTGATCCAACGCTTCCAAATGTTAGTTCAAAGACTGGTCGAATTGGAACCCCACTCTAATCAGGCTTTCCCATTTTCTTCTCCCACAAGAAATAAAAGAAAAACAAAACCAAGTCAAATTAAGTTGTTAAATGGTTTAAGGATTTGATATCTTTTGCTGTTAATTTAAAGGGCTGAGCTGCAGCTCATTTCTTTTCATCTTTATAGCAAAGCACAGGGTGACCCCAAGGGTCACTGAGGATTATCTCTGTGTCTTTCCATTCCATCTTACGTTATTAGTTTACACTACAAATGAGAAACTGATGTCAGAAATATGCCAAACATTATTTACAAATATAGAAGAAGCCAGGGTGAAGTCTGATAGGTTTGTGGCTTAGCATGTAAAGGTCTCAGCAGCAATTAGTAATTGAGATACATCCACTGTAAGGTGGAAGCTGTCATCTGAAGAGCAGAAAATATTTTGTTAGTATGTTGCTAATTTACATGAAATACAATTCTGAAATGTCAAACGCTAACTAAGTATGAAATAGTTTTATGACCCTATAATAAGAAAGATAATCAAATTATTAGAGCAATGTCTTAAGGTAAAAACAAGTATTGAAGTCATTATTACTCTTAAGTTGACTCAAATTTAGCATAACAGGTTTCCATATAATATCTTTGATTGACCTTAAAATACTGCTTTTTGGCAGCTTTTTTAGTTGTGCCAAAATATTATAAATGATGTATACAAGAAGACGTGAAGTTTGTCAACTAAAGAAAAGCTATACTAGTCATAGAAGGACTTTTAGTTAATTAGAATTCAGGAAAAAATCATAAAATAAAGCATTGTATCTCTATGTTATCACAGAGAAGGGGAAACTATCTATTATATTCATCATTGGAAAAAGAGCCCCAAAAGCCAAGGAAGAATTTAGCATTCAAACTACTTTAAGTAGAAACTGAACATTTAGAAAGTGAGAAGGCAAAATAGTTAACAAGCAATGGTGGTTGGGGGAGAAGAAATTGCTCCAGCATAACAAAAAACAGCGTACCTTTATTGGTGTTGTTTGAAAGCTAATGCACTAGTATCAGAGGCTTTATATGAAAGATATGCATTCAATTTTTTTATGCTCATTGCAAGTTACTGGAAAGATGTGTTTGATAAATATGTTATGTTTATGTGATATTGCCTTATACTATATTACACTAATAAATCAGAAAGCATGAAGGTCACACATTTGAATAAAGACGCTGCCTTCGTAGCGCATGTTTCTTTTTAACCTAGTCTGTAATGAAGTTAGAAGTTAATGAAGTGCTGTGACACACAGAGGACACATGCACACACACACGCACGCGCTCACACAGAGGCTGATCATTAAGGCAAATGCAGCAAGTGAGAGATGTCATATACCCCACTTTTACTAATGCAAAGAAAAGTGATGTTCTTGCCATTATGACCAGAAAATAAAAAGTAAAAATATAACACCCAGAAGATTTGTTTGTACAAAAAAAGCACAAAGAAATTAAATATATACATATATATATGGCCAATAATGTAACTTGGTCTTCCATTTAAATTTCATTCAAGTTTATTTCTCTCATCATCCTCATCTCTAGCCTAGATCAATCTGCACATGAAGAGAGTAACAGGACCCTCTAGTATAGTTGTCTAGGACTTCTAAGAAATCCTTGTTATGTTTTTAATCACCTCCTGTACAGCACTTAGTGTATCAGTTTACAGAAACACTATCCAAGTTTGTAAGTTTGTAAATTCATTTTGCTTTTTGTTTGTTCTGATTCATTCTCTCCCATTTCCTGTCTCAATATGTTATGTCTACATTTCTGCATTGTAAACCAAGGAAAATCAAATATTCCAGGTTCAGAACAAGATCCAGGGGTGGGAACAAGGAACTGGGAAGGGGGACAGAGAGAGTCAGAACTCCTTCACTCCATTATGCTGCCAAAGCCAATGGTCGATGGCATTACTTCAGCTTTAGCTGCTCCTCAGTACTTAACTGCACATGGCTCTCTCCAGGGCCACAGTTGTTCCCCTAGACTGTCAAGATAATTTTATAAAATCTAACTGCCCCATTTTATTTGACAAAATTTTCTACAGAAAATTCAAGGGAGACATAAGGCATTGGGAAAAGAGAAAAAAGTTCTTTTGTTTTTGCAGTGACCTGGTTATTGTGGAGAAGGAGAAGGCTGAAGTACTCATCAACCTTTTGGCCTCAGTCTTCACTGGTAATCACTTGAGGCACACCACCCAAATCACAGAGCATATTGACTGAGTCCAGGAGAGTGAAGAACCACCCAGGGCAGGAGCAGATCAGGTCCAGGAACACCTAGAGAACCTGAAGGTGCACAAGTCCCTGGGACCTGATGAGATACATCCACGGGTCCTGAAGGAACTGGCAGCTGAAGTTGCTAGGCCACTGGCCATTGTATTTGAAAAGTCATGGCAGTCTGGCGAGGTTCCTACAGATTGGAAAAGGGAAAACATAACCCCCATCTTTAAAAAAGGAAGAAAAGAAAACCCAGGGAACTGCAGACTAGTCAGCCTTATCTCTGTGCCAGGTAAAATCATGGAACAGTCTCCTGGTAACAGTACTAAGGCACATGAAAAACAATTAGGTGGTCGGTGACAGCCAATGTGGCTTCACTAGGGGCAAGTCGTGCCTGACTAATTTAGTGGCCTTCTATGACAAAGCTACAGCACTAATTGACATGGGAAAAGTAACAGATATCATTTTCCTGGACTTGTGCAAGGCATTTGACACTGTCCCACATGACATCCTTGTCTCTAAGACAGAGAGACATGGATTTGACGGATGGACAGCTTGGTGGATAAGGAACTGGCTAGAAGGTCTCACTCAAAGGGTTGTTGTCAATGACTTAATGTCCACATGGAGACCAGTGACAAGTGGTGTTCCTCAGGGGTCTGTTCTGGGTCCAGGGCTGTCCAACCTCT
>NW_009712381.1:0-19941 GCF_000703405.1 Apaloderma vittatum
CCCCTGACATTCTGTGATTCTGTGATTAATGTGGTAGTACTATCACAGGTAAAGGAACCCAAGACAAAGCTGCAGGCATTCAGGGTCTGCCGTTGTCTGTTCACTTCAATGATCTTACCTGAAACCAAAATGTAGTTAAATAGTGTGCATTAATAAGTTAATTCTTTTATAATGACTGACAAGTATAGCTGAGTCGTTTTATTCATACTGAAAAAAACTCCTGTGCTGTACAAAATGCCCGTACATTCAGATTTATATTGGTTTGAATGTACCTTGAGAAACTGATGCCAGAGTTACTAGGAGCACAGTAATTACGACCATGATCTGGAAGAGTGTTTTCTAGAGCTGCTGTCTAAATTAGAGTCATAAATAGATGAAAGGGGAATAATTATCTTTTACTAGTGAGGTCACAATTCATTAAATAAAGCAGTAAAATTCATTACAAGTGACAAAAGATTTACTAAATACTTACATAGATGTTTTAGAATTGTGTTGCAGTAGAAAGAACTTGCAGGAAATACTGAATACTCAGGATGCATAAAAGTGTTTAGGTGAGTGTATACTTGGATTTGTTTTCTCCCATAAGAGTAAACACATTAAGAGATGAATGTAAAAGCTAGCTGATAGATAGAATCACTTAATCCTGGTAGGATTTACAGCTATTCACTAGTAAGAGTTTGATTCAATTCACAGATCTGCTGCAGGTAGGAGAAACTGCACACAAAAATGTGATTGAACTGAAAATTTTGGAAAAAATACATAGTATTAATTAGAAACGTTCCTTACAAAGCAGTCATGGAGAACTGCTGAGGGAAGAAGGGAGAATGACATGACATACAACTGTGGGTTGTTTCTAAAAGATTTTTAGCTACTTCTAAATTCCATTACACAGCCTACTAATGGAATTAAAGAGAAGCCATGGGACCAGTCTTTAGAAAAATTCAGTCTTAGTAGAACATCAGGAGTGTGGATTCAAAGAGTTTATTGGAAGTTATGCTTCTTGTGTTTCTTGGGTACAGGATTACTTACTGTATTAAAGCTATTTTTTTACTGTACTCACCCCAGTGGTGTGCAAATGCTTTATGTTAATGACTAAATACTTAAGATTGTTGCACTTGAATCCTCCTGTACTTGTCCTGGTTTGAGCTACATAGAACCAATTCTGTTCATTGATTTTACTTTTCAGCTAAATCTCTTCTAAGAGGCTGCACTTTCTAAAGTTAATAGCATGTTTTTGCAGACGTCTGCTTCTGCCTGATGCTTGTAGTTACTGCTAGGGAATAGTATGGAGAAAGGTTCTTGATTATACTTACTTTTGTAGTGACCAGGGTCACAGCTGGATCTTGTGTAACACATTGCGGGTGCTGGGCATTAAAAAGGTCACAATGAAATAAAAGGTTGCACCTCTGGGGTGGAACGGATGGGACAGATGACCCAAAACTGACCAGCAAACTACTCCATTCCATATATGTCATATTCAGTGTAAAGCTGAGGGATCACAGGGGTTAAGTCTTCTGCTTCAATGGCTGGCATCCGAGAAGGGCTCCATCCAATCTTCTGGCTTTGATCCTGATCCCAGGTTCCCAAATCCAGCTCCCTTCTGCTGCTGAGCCTGAGGCTTCCCCAGTGCCACTTGCTCTGCAGCATCAGTGAGGATTACTATTGGCAGGGACTTAGGTTTGGTATCAGTTTTGTATATATTTGTATGTTTTTTTAAATTTCCTTATTAGTAATATTATTGCGTTATTAAAGGTTTGCTTTTCCACTCTATAAGTCTGTCTGCCTTATTCCCTTTCCCTTCCCTTCTGGGGAGAAAGATGGGTTAATAAAGAGCATCTGTCATTTGTTTAGTGGTCAGCCTAACCCTAAGCCTTGACACTACTACACACTCGTATTTTTCTGTTTAATATATCATAAACAGTAAGGTTAAATAAATGCTTTCTTCTCTACAGTGATAGTCCTAATATTATTCATTATTCTTGTGGGTCACTTGGATGAAAGTGGTTGCCCACACATGAGTATTACTCTTGTGGTTGACATTCTCATCATACTGTAGGAATGCAGTTGTTATTTGTTTCTTATACTGGTATCTATCACCATAGCATGTGGTTGTCTGAAATCATGATCTCAGAGTGATGCAGCTCTTCAGGTAATGTGCCAATCTCATGGTGGTCATGGAAAAATAAGAGAAGCTTTGAGGCATGATATATGTTGATAACTATGATTTATAGGCTTAGTTATGGAGATTCAATGCAAGGAGTAAAATACTATGGTAACAGGCTGACACTAACCTGTACTGCTGAGTAAAAGAGATTTCCACATTTGGAAACCACTTTCGGAAACTACTGTGTTTTTTTTTTTTACTGTAGGTGACTTAATGTCTAAGTTAGGTTTTGCTATTACAGAGTGCTTACTCTCCAGATAAAGTCATTGTGAAGTGCTGTTGTTTCCATGCTGAATTACAGGGATTGTTTCTGTATCAAGTGCACTGCAACTGTATTTGGTAGATTCCAGTCTTCTATTAAAAAGAAAAAAATACATCCCAGCAGTTTTTCAGCCATAGTTGCTCATTTACTGTGTTTAATTCTCAACATGTTTGTCCTTCAGTGTTTGTCCTTCATGCTTTTAAAAGAGTGTGGTGTTTGTGGAGATGAAGGGATAGGGAGGGACACCTTCAGAAGCAATTAATCTCCTTCTAATATTTGCTTAAGTAGTTCAGATGAATCATCCTCTAGCATGCCTGTTTCTGTGGGCTAAGGAATGAGCCTGGCTGACTATCAGAGAGTAGACAACTAAGTTTTGAACTGGGAAAAGCTAGGTAAGATGAACCTGTCCTTAGTTATTCAAACAGTAGTGGTTGCCTGGGTAATCCCAGAAAGAAATCTGTTTTAAATTTTGTGTATTCCTCTTATTTACCCTTTTCTGTCATAGGTCCTGATGTCTTTACATGAAATGTTCCCAGCAGTGCATGCAGCAGAATTGGCTGTCCAGAGAAACCCACGTTCCTGGGATGCCTGGCAGACTTTGGGACGTGCCCAGCTTGGATTAGGAGAGATAGCACTGGTAAGAAAATGAACAACATTAATATGCTAAACTTGTAAACCACATCCTCTGAATTGTGTGCTGGAGAATGAAAGTGCAGAAATGTTAAGGTAGGTGAATTTCCTTATGTAACCTCAAAGTAGGCAAGGAGAAGGATTGTTGTTATTTATCTCCAGTATTCCTTCTTCTGTGTTGTTTTCACAAATGCTTCCTGTGTGGTTTTGTTGAAGGGTTTGTGGGAGACCTGCCTAGCTCAAAGCCTTTTGTGTTATGTATGATATTTATGTGGTGGCTTTATGCAATAGAATAATTGCACTGACATAACTGCATATACTGCATTCTGGGTACTGTACTGCTACAGCACAGCTCACCGTAGTTTAGAGATGAAGATACTGTGAAGTACCAGTTGGTATCCAGGCCCACTTTCACACATGTGTACTAATAGAATTCTAGTATCTTGTTTTCCCTGTCTCCTACTCCCCTGATTCAGGTCCAGGAAATCATGTGTGCTCATTTATGCTTTTCTCTGGCTCCTCAGCTGAAAATGGTGGATCGAATGCTTTGCAATAGCTGAAGTGCATCTGTTATCTAGCTGCTAGTATATGTTATGGTGCTGTCTCATCTACATGATGTGGAGTAAAGGGAGTCTCTTCCCCCATGTCAGATCACCCCCTACCTACAGGATATACAACTGTAAATAGTGTGATGTATATAGTGTAATACTTTTCTGCTGGTTAGTGTTGCTAGTGAACTGTTAAATTCAGACACTTTCACAGAAGTCCGTCAGAAAAAGAATTCATCATGCTGTGTTATTTGAACAGAAGTAGCTGTGTGCTGGTTTGATACAAATAATTTCATCATTAATTTAGGGTGTTTTTGCAAAATGACAGTGCTTGGACTGAAAATTTACAAGAATAAAATAATTATAATTTTTTTTTGAGGAAGGCTAGCAGATGATGCAAAACCAGTATCTTTTTAATACGTGGTGAGGACAATCACGTAAGACAAAAGCTGTGTGTTGCACATGTGTAGTGTGCTAGCTTACGTTATTATATTATCGTTAAGTGAAATATTTAATATAAACACATGCATATCTGCATCACATAACGGGTGACATTCCATGGCTTTTGTGGTGTAGAAGGTAAGAGGAGGTGGTCTGTCCTGTCTGGATCTATAGTTGATAAATCTTTCTTTTTCATTTTAAGTGTCTGTTGATGACTTGAGCCCATCCAGCTGGGAACGGAACATCATACAACAGCTTGATCACTCCTACCCTGTCCTTTTTGGGATGGGGAGGAGAAAATAGAGCTAAAGGCTCAAGGGTTGAGACAAAGGACCAGGAGGGTTCACTTGCCAGTGATGAGCGTGGGCAAAACCCAGGATCGACTTGGGGAAAAAAGAGTTTTAATTTAAACAACAAAACCACCATAGAGCAAGATAATGAGAAATACAACTGAATTTTTAAAGCATCTTCCTCCTCACCCCTCCTTTTTTTCTGGGCTCAGCTCTGCTCCTGATTTTTCTACCTCCTTCCCCTTCCCAGCAGTGCAAGGGGGCAGGGTATGGAGGTTGAGGTCAGTCTGCCATACATTGTCTTTGCCACTCCTTCCTCCTCAGGGAAATGACTCCTCGCAGTCATTCCCTGCTCTGTTGTAGTGTCCCTTTCATCACCAATTTGAGTCCTTCCCACAGGGCTGCAGCTCTCCATGAACTGCTCCACACTGAGTCTCTTCCACAGGATGCAATCCTCCCAGTGATGGACTACTCCTACATGGGCTTCCCTTGGAGTCATTGCCTCTTTGCATGCAGTTCCCTTCTCCAGTGTGGGTTCCTCTGTGGGCTGTGTACAGGAATTTGCTCCACTGTTAACCTCCATGGGTGCAGGGGATCAGCCTGATGTATCACCATGGACTTCAGCACTATATCTGCTCTAGTGCAACTCCCTCTCCTTACTCACTGACCTTAGTGTCCACATGGTTGTACTTCTCACATCCCCCTCCTCTCCAAAACAAAAGAACTCACCCAACACATTTATCCCCTCTTAAATATGTTTATTTCAGAGGTTGTGATTGGCTCTGCCTTGGCCAGAGGCAGGTCCAACTTGTAGCCAGGGGAGCCTGTAGAAGCTTCGCACAGAAGCCACCCCTGTGGCACTCCACCTCTTCCAAAACCCCTCCGGACACAAACCTAACACAGTGTCTGAAATTGTCACTGTAAATTATGTCTGTGATTTTAAATCGCATTAGTCTCAGAAAATTCCAAGTTTTATTTCCTACAAGGACCTTAGGTAACTGATCTGCTTCATTAAAAAAATGCTACAATTACTGTAATATGAATTATAGATATTGATGTACCCATACTAGTTACATGACCGGATCTGCTCACCGGATCCTATAAGCTTTGCCTGTATTGGCAAGCGACATCACACAAACAGGAGTGGATATCCTAAGTTAATAGTGCTGGGAACACAGCGTTCACATTATATTAATTTTGTTTTACTTCAGGTTCTCTCTTGGAGTGCATTGCCAAGCTTCATCAGAGAGGAATCTAGTTTATGTAGTCTGAGACTATTCCATGATGCAAACCAAAGCATTTGAAGTGGGAACAGTCTGAGATTTGCATCAAAGCACAGTATTCCTCTGAAACAAAACAGTGCTATAGATGTTCCTCTAATTGTTATATTGAACTTATGTCTGTGAAGAGAGAAGGAGGAGAAGGAGTTACCACCAGGTAGTTTGCCCTTTTTGTCTGTCTCTCTCTGAGCAGGGAGCCCGTGGGTGGGCAAAGTCCTGTTGGTTTCTCCAGTGCTTTAGTACTGGTTGTTTCTACTCTTCTGCATTTCTGTCTTTAGAGCATATTGAACTGCCTTCTGATTAAAATGTTCTCACCTACAGAGAAGAATTTGGGGAGTTATTCTGAAATGCAAATAATCTTCACTCTATTTTTGAACCAAGCAATTTTTAAGGAGTCTTTAAAGATTAAGACTGGAGGAGTCTTAAAAGAATAAATGGTTTCATAGTTATTGAAC
Source organism: Apaloderma vittatum (assembly GCF_000703405.1). Classification (NCBI taxonomy): domain Eukaryota; kingdom Metazoa; phylum Chordata; class Aves; order Trogoniformes; family Trogonidae; genus Apaloderma; species Apaloderma vittatum. Next base: position 6,071 of record NW_009712381.1, read on the forward strand.
CTGTGGAGGCCTCTTGACCAGGTGTCCTGAGTCATTATAATTTTCCCATTAGCCCTTCACTACCATGATTTGCAGTTTTTCACTGCATTATATTTTTTACAAAGAAAAGGTTAATAAAGCATGAATGTCAGGGCATTTTAGTAATGTTTGAGATTTGGGGATTAGTATCCTTCTCAACAGCTTCTTCTGTTTCTTTGTTTCATTTCTCTCACACCAATGTCTGTCTTCACACATGCTGCCAAATGGTCTATCATAAATATTTTTATTACTTCACAGTGAATGATGCACTTTTTCTTAGGAGAAGATGATTTACTGTATTATAATTTCAAGCTTCCCAGGTATAAAATACAGCTTGCAAACAAATCAGGTGTATATTATGAACTGCATGATACATTCATTTCTTGCAAACAAAGGCTCATTTATTTGCTTTGTCGAACCTGTGACAGTGAGATTAATTAGCCTCTTTTTACTTAGCTTTTAAAAAAGCTGTTCGCTCTTTTTTCCCCTGAAGTTACTAAATAGGGTAATTAAACAGTAATGCTTAAGTTTGAGTAATACTTAAGTTGAGTAATACTTAAGTTTCAGCAGAACTTTATTTCTGCAAAGGCTGAAATTCTTGAAATTCTACAAATCAATTTGCAAGAGCACACCTGAATAAACTTTGCAACGTAAATGTAGAAGTTGTAGAAATTTAGCCAGGCTTGCAATATTTCTCTCATACAATTTTAAATGTTTGTTTTTACAAATGGTATTTACTGTATTGATGATGACAACTTTAGCAGTAACAATTTCACACTGATACCTTCATTAGCACAGTTCTTCCCAGAAAGCAGAGTAAGCCCCATACTTCCATTAAACAAGCAGAAAAAACCTACCCCAAAACAAAAGAGGTATTAAAAAAAAATAAAATAAAGACCTGAAAGTGACTGAGTCTCCCACTTTAGAGAGATTTGTAAGCCATCTGGACATTACCATGGTCAGCCATCTCCAGGTGGCCCTGCCTGAGCAGGCATTTGGCCCCTTGGCTGAGCTTGGAAGGTCCTGGCCAACCTTGCCGATTCTGTTTTTCTGAGACTTAAGCTTTGTGTCAAATCTGGAGTACTGAAGATTACAGAGTTAACCTGGCAGATGTGTAAATATGAACTAATTGTGTCTGCTTTTTGTTTGATGATTTGAAGGATGTGATTTGCTGTGTTATTACCAAGTAGTTGGTGGTTTAGCAGTCTGTGAGTATAATACTGCATTTGGTAAAAGGAACGAGTCCTTGACCATATGAAGCCTCAGATCAGCCGTTTATTTCTCTTGGAAGAAATAGTTTTTGGTCTTTTACATAAGGATCGAGTTATGTACTAACAAAGAGAGGAATTACTGCATTTTATTGGAATTCAGCTAATTAATGTAACTAATTCTGAATTTGAGAGAAGTTTTCAAAATGTTACTAATGTAAGTGTGTAGAAACAGAAAGATTTTGGTAATCAGAAGGAAATTGATGGTTGGGTCTCCTTTGACAAACAGTCAGTGCGCCAGATTGCGTTCCTGTCAATTTGAGAGGATAATTAACTCAGATTTTAATTTTATAGATTTATATGAGATTGAAATATTTAATTACACTGCTGTGGTAATCTTCCTTCTAAGCACAACATAGTGTGTGGTTTATTTTATAGTGTTGGAATATTTAACTTTATCACTACATTAATATAGTTGACACTTCTTATGTGCATAAATGAAAAGGAAAAAAGGCAGTGCAATTTTAAAAATTGCTATTTGTTTTATAAATAAAACATGTGACAAGGCATATTTCTATCCTGCTCACTCCCATCCTGAACTACACTCCAGGCACATACACATTCTGGTGCACAGTATTTGCAAAGTATTGAGTTAGAGAGAAAATTAAATGATTTGTCAGTTAAAGTGGGGTTCTGTTAAATTCTTTTCAACTGCTTTAGACAGTCCTGCCCAGTTATTGGTAATACCTGCTAATACCCAGTAATACTAGCTTCACCAGAGGTCCTGTGTTAGTCCTGCAGTCTCCAGCTACTATTGTGTAATTATTATTTGTCTGAGCATTGTTGGAACTCATATTTTGATAACCCACCTAATGATTTTTTTTAATGCATGAAAATATCTTTACTCAGAGGTGATTTTTATTTTAGCCAAGAAAGCAGAAGGGCAGTTAAGTCTCTGGAAGTTTAAATGCCCTTTTTGCTACATTTGCCAGGGATACTCAGTTCTTGGAACTGTTCCCTACTGACTTACCTGGCACCTCCTGATAGTCACTTTTGTCAGATGTTCAGAACTTTTGAGGCTTTAACTATGATGATAAAGTTCATCTTCTCAACATTTAGAACTTGTATTTAAAAGCATTAGCTAAAACAGATGCAGAGTATATGACAAACTGGGATCACAGAGAAAGTTAAGTTTACCATTATTTTAAAATTCCTTCTAATAATTTTAGCAGTGTAATTTGGTAATAGAGAGGTAAATGTTTTCCATCCTCCTCAATTTTCCTCATTTACAAGTTAAGAGCACTTACATCATCATCATCATAGAATGGCCTAGACTGGAAGGGACCTTAGAGATCATCTTAATCCAGCCTCCCTGCCACCAGGGACGCCACCTCTCAACTAGATCAGGCAACACACAGGGACCGAACGGGAATCGAACCCGCGACCTTGGCGTTGTTAGTGCCACGCTCAACTGACTGAGCTAACCGACCCCCTAAATATAACTTCAGGATCTATTTTCTTGGGCTCAACCTGTCAATTTCTAGGATGGGATAGATATTTTTTTCTTCCCTCTGTCATCCTGGATTATGTCCATTCATGTACTACAACATAGTGTAGAGATCTTTATGGTAGAAGTAGCGTTCTGCGGAGCGTGCTGCAGTGTCTTGCAGGGTTGCTCACTGAGGTTTAAAGGCAAACAGATGAAAGAGAGCTGGGAAGAAGCTAGTTGGTGCAAAAGGAGATCTGGAAAATGGGAGTACATCGCAGAAGCAAGAGGAAGTGCAAGTGGAGGATAGAAAATTCTTCAAGAGAAGGGGAAGAAGGAAGCCTCAGGCCACTATATTCCTGTTTTCTTCTCACACATCCAGGCTCAGACACAGGTCCTCTGGCCTCCCATGCCAGCCACAGGGCACTGCGCCCCAGGGAGGCCACGTGCGGAGTCATCCATGGGGTGACGCCTCTCCATCTGCACTGCTTCGGTTCTCTGCAGCGGGGAACTTCCAGTGCAGGAGAAATAAACTAGCATAGTCTCACAGACATCTAGCAAATGGGAGCAAAGACTTCCTATAGGTTTGTAGCTTGACTGGATTCCAGTGGGTGAAATGCAAAAATAGTGTTTCACATCTGGAAAATGGCCTACTGTTTCAAGTCTGACACTTTAAAGTTAAAATAGATGAGGCATTTACCATTCATATTTTATCATATAAACTATTAAACTAGAGTGAATATATGTGAAAAAATGTATTTTCTTTTTGTTTAAAGAATAGAAATATAAAATCATAAAATGGTTTGGATTTGAAAGGACTTTTAAAGATCTCTTAGTCAAAACCCCCTGCAATGAGCAGGGACATTTTTAACGAGATCAAGTTACTCAGAGCCCCATCCAGCCTGACCCTGAATGTTTCTGAGGATGGGGCTTCTGCAACCTCTTGGGGCACCCTCATAGTAAAAAATTTCTTCCTTATATTCAATCTAAGTTTCCCCTCTTTTAGTTTAATACCATTACCCCTTGTTCTGTTGCTACAGGGGATACTCAAAATTCTGGCCCCAGCTTGCTTCTATGCCCCATTTAAGTACCGGAAGGCCACTATAAGGTCTCCCTGGAGCCTTCTCTTCTCCAGGTGGAACTGCCCCAACTCTCACAGCATTTCTGTGTCAGAGCCCTTTGTATCATCTTTGTGACTCTCCTCCAGACCTGCTCCAACAGGTCCATATCCTAATTGTGTTGGGGGCTCCAGAGCTGAACACAGCCCTGGAGGTGAGGTTTCACCAGAGCAGAGCAGAGGGTGAGAATCAGCTCCCTTGACTTGCTGGCCATGTTTCTCTTAATGCAGCCAAGGATGCAATTGGCTTTCTGGGCTGTGAGCGCACACTGTTGGCTCATGTCCAGCTTTCTGTCCAACAGTACCCCGAAGTATTATGTTGGAAGCTGTAAAAAAAATAAATCCGCATTTAAGGAACATTAACCACAGAAAAAAGCTTACTTAGAAATGTATATATATGTTCCTGATGGACATCCTGTGAAGAGGTCAGATAGTGACTGTCAGATGTGACATAGAGGCCTAATACAAACCTTGGAGACAGATGTGAATTACATAACCTCTTAAAATGCTCCCTTCTCGTTTTTAGGGGTCACTGTATAGTGACAATGACTAGATCAATGTGTTATAAACACATGTTACAAAAAATGTAGTCTGATCAAAACTGCCCTTCACATTTAAAGATTGCAAACCAGCAGAAGAGATTCCTGCTTATAGGACAGATGAGAAGATCATTTGCTACAAACACCTACAGTGAGGCGAAAGGTAAAATATTTTTAAAATACAAATTCTTCAGATACTGTAATTCAGCAAGTGAGAATGTGTTGCAGTAGATTTTGTAGTACTGTTTGCTACAGAAGCAAAAGCACATATGTGAATACATACTGAATTAAAATCCCATAGCCCTTATATGTGGGGGTTTCTAAGACCACATCTGCTCTTTAAAATAAGACTAGAAATAGCAGATTTATCTAATGCCACCATGGATTTACATCTCCATCAGGGGCAGAATTAAAAGTAGCACACATTTTCTTCTTTCTTAATAGAAATTAAAGGCAGTGGAAACAGTTACAGTGGCAACATGATGTTTCATGTGGATGACAATTCTTTATTTTTCAGTGTTACTTTGCCGCTTGAAAATTAATCACTCTGTTCTTCTGCAGCGCTTAAAATTTCTTTATTGCTTATTTTTAAAAAAGTCTTTTTTTCTAATAGATTTACAAAGATAAAAAATTTATGGTGTATTGTACTGATCATCAAGGCAGCTTCTAGGCATATCAAATGTTACCTTATATTTGATGAAAATGCTTAATGTTGTTTATTGTGCATGAATGTAGCTATAGAGAGAGGTTTTAGTTAGGGGGCCTCTTTCCTGGAAATTTAAAAGCAGATGGTGTTTGTTTATATTTTGTTTTCAACAGAAATACAAAAAAAGAGCATTTAATATTTACTTCCATCTCATTTATCCCTGGAAATTAAAAGCTAGGGAAGTTGAATAAAATTACACTGTTTTGCAAGAATTAAACTACACTTCTTCTGTTTAAAGTTCAGCATGCTCCTACACTTCATAGCTGGATGTGGACCAATAAAAAAGTTTGGTCTTTTTTTTTTTTTTCCTGGAACTGAAAGGTTGGTTATTACAACAGCAGTAGTACTGATAGCATAATCAGCATTTCTTAAATCAGATTTGAATTGCTTGTCTGCTGAATTCACGTCATACGGAGTTTTTATATTAATCTATGCCAGCAGAAGGATGAACTGGCAGTTTCTGTCAATGCAGATGGAAAGGTGTGATTTTTCAAATTAATTTGCATGCTTTAAGTATCTTTGAATTGCAAGAGAATGTGGAATCTGATGGTTGTTCATACATCTTTAAACTCTTTATATGCAAGTTGCTAGAACTCCTCCCAAACATAATCCAAATCCACATCACCACTGTTTTCCCACCCCACAGGAAGGCTTCTGTATATCGTCACACAAGAGTTTGGTCACTTAAGTGGCCATTTCCGTAACTGACTATACAGTCGTTAATGTGAAATACACACATGCCTGTGTGTGCATACATATAAATCTGAGTAGGTAAGGTCAGTCTTGACCTCTTCACTGTTAATCTAACTATAAATACAAGGCAATTATAATTCTTGGTCTAGCATTTTTCTAGTGTTGTAGGAATCCCTTCTTTTGCTGAATATCATATCTACAGGATTAGATGTTTTGGTACTTAACAGCTTCTGTGTTGCTTATTTGTATTTGTGAGACTATTCCCCATTGAACTGAAAGACAGGAAAAACAGTAACAACTGTACTTGATTGTATTTATATAGGAGATTTTTCTTGGAGCAACTCTCCAAGTTTTAAGTTTATATGTCTACTTTTGCCTGTTCAGGTAAGTGTGTTTGCAACCACAAGCCTGTTGCAGGAACTGCTTGTCATGGGGCTAGGAATACTATAGCATGAGGTCTGTATGTGAAATGACTACATGCTAATATGAAAGCAGCAATGTAAATGGTACTTCAAATCACAGTCACCCCACTTCTGTATTTCGTTAAACTATATTCGTCTGCCTTTGCCTTCCTATACATATGATGATAAAAGTGGGACAGAAGATGATAAAAAATACTGGTTTTGCTGTTGCCTTTTAAATTACAATAGTATTTTTGACATGTAAAATCTTATCTGTGCCCTTGTTGCTTGGTACCTGATTTGTTCATGCATTCCTGGTACTTTCAGATGCTTGTATGCACAGTTGTTTGAGTGTAATTCTGCTCTTGAATTTAGAGCTGGGGGAGGATTTTTCCACTAAAACCACACTGGAGTAAAATTCCTTTTGCCTTTGCTTAAATGATGTATGTAATTGTATTTGTTGTTGTTAGTTTATGTGATCAAATATAATAAAGTGTCCAATCCTTGTTTCTTCCCTATTCTGTTTATAGGCGATCCGAAGTTTCCAGGTGTCCTTACACATCTTTCCGATGAACCCTGAAGTGTGGAAAGAGGACCTTTCCTGGGCAAGAAAGCTGCATGAACAGCAGAAGGCAACAAAGACTGAGGCAGTGCAAACACTGGCAAAAGAAAAAGAGCTTGCACAAGAATCAATCCCAGACTATGACTTTGAAAGTGATGAAATTGTGGCAGTCTGTGCTGCCATCGCAGAGAAGGAGAAAGCTCTTTCAACAGCTAAAACAGTAGTGATTGTGTCTGCTTCAGGTGCAGTAGAGACTGTTACTGAGAAGGAGAATTGCCCTACAACTCCTGATGAAACCCTTTTCATCAGAGCCCGGTAGGGTAGCCTTATGGGTTGCCACACTGTTTTATGAACTACTGTTATTTATTGTATTGGGCGTGCTTTGGTTTTGTTTAAGCAGTGGGTGAACCGACAAAAGTTAAAGAATTGAGATTATTTTTGTTTTGTAAATTGAAAAAGCAATGACCTGAGTTATTCTTCCATCCATAGTTTTGGAGAAGAAAGCCAAGAGCTGATTCTAAAAATCTTATGAACAAATGCTAAACTGTGTTCTAACAACTACATTCATCTTTATGTATTCAATAATTTTACAGATTACTGTTAACATTTCCCAAGTAATTAATAATCTTTTATTTAAATTGTAAAAGAAAAAGGGATTTTTAAAAAAAATTGTTTCAGTCCTTACTCATTAACATTACTTTTCTCAGTTAAAGTGTGAACTGTTCTTTGTTATCAGAAGTCTTTATTTTCATTAAGATTACTTTTCTATGAGGAAGTTTCATATGAAGCAGAGGTGGATGATTATTTTGCTTCTATGTGTGTGATCTGGCATCTGATTTGTAGTCAGCTGAAATCAGTGGAAACCTTTATCTTGTTTTCATAAGTGAATGGGTTAAACACTTTCTGATTAGGTGAATGGTAATGCTATACCAAACAAGCCCCTGAATGCTTAGTTATTACTAGATGTTTCACCAGAAGAAAGAGCATTCAGCCAAGACTGAAACTGGCCTTTTCTTATCTTGAGTGCTGTGCTGCAGACATCTCCAAAAGTAAATTGGTGGGAGTTGGAAATAGGTACGTCTCAAGTGTGTTACGTTTAGCCTTTTCTTTCCTCGTGAGGCTGATCTGATAAAGGGAGTCAGTTTGTTTTTCCTAGTCCTTACGACCTGCCATTTAAAATATGGTCTTAGTGAGCCAGTTTTTCAGGACCGCGTTGCCTGACTCTCTCTTTTTATCCTTTTTGGATGCTGTGGCAGATATGCACATTGTACTAATTTAGAGGCATAACGTAGGAGATTTATTTAATGTTTGTCTTTCTTTAGAGGAAGGTGGCCATTGTTTCTTCACACAGGCAGTTCAGAGAGGTGGAGTCAGGCTGGTTCCTTAATGTACTCTGTGCTGAGACTGCTGTCTTTTCACTGTCTTGGAAACACAGTAGGGGTGGTCACCTCCTAACTAGACTGGAGAAAAATGGTCAACTGAGAAGTTCCCAGAGACTTCAGGACTGGGAACATGTACTTTCTACTTGTTCTTGGTAACATTTTGCATATTTTCGAAAGAATACATTTTAAAAGGAAATAATGTTGCTCAAGGGGCATGCTGATTTTTGCGATAGAAAGTGGATTGTAGTAAAATTATTTATCTCAAATTATACTTTCAGTTGAATATCTTTGTTTAAAAGGACAAAAACTTTATATTGTATTTACTAAGTTTTCTTTTATTTTTGCAAGATTTTCCCTGAATTTATTTTTGTATATATGTGAATTTTTAGATCTGTGCTTGCACACCCACACACGAAAAATTTAGACTTGGTATCTCTCCTGAGTATTTAAAATAATTAAAATTACAGCAATTCAAATATATTAAGGAATGTAAACCACCATGCTACATTTTTATTTCTTTGTCCAGTTCAGGAATAGATCTTAAATGATTACTGAATAGGCATTTGATTAAGATATGGTTTGATAGATAGTTGAAACTGTCCCAGTTGAAGAATTTCTTAATCTTATTTTTCCTAACAACTTAAATAATACAGTCTGTTCAGCCACAGGAAGAGTTAATGTGCGAGGGATTTGGACAGATTTCTTCAAATAAGAGACGTTCACTGGCTAGCCAAGGAAATGTACGAGAAGCTCCAAGGTATGTTTTGAGTTTGAAGGACCTTCGCTGTGATCCAACACATCTTTTCTTTCTTTGCACTTTATACGTGCACCAGTTTTTTGTATTTACTCATCCAGGAAGGACTGCCACCCTCCTTTCACAGGTCCACGTTATCACAGAATCTGGTTCCACTTAAGTGATTCACAAAATTCCTATTGACTTCAGCAATGCTGGGCCAAACTAATGGAGGGGTGTGCATCTGCACCATCAGGCAGAGTGGCCACTCCAGGTTCGAGGGGTGGTTGTTTCTGTCCCCCTGTACTGAATGTGTTTTCCTTCTGGTTAGATTAGGTTATGAATTCTAGGTATTGTCAGGACCGTAGTGTTTTGTAGAGCACTGTAGAGCAGATAGGTTCTCGTGACAATGTTAGTCTCAAACTGGGAAGAGGGTAAAAACCCGATGATTTCAACATTCTTTTTTGTATGGCATGCCATGTGTTGCATGTATAGGATTTTTTTGATCTATCTGAATAAAATACCGACTTCTCTGCTGTTTAGTGATGCCTGTTTATTCTTTGGTTATAACAGGAATAGAGGTTGCCATTGACCACTGTAGAATGTTACTCATGTAATAGGTTGTCTGCTTCCACCTCTGCTGAACATGTTAATGTGCTACAGTAAAAGAAAAAAAAATAAGAAAAATGTTTAATAAAAGGTGGTGCTCTGTGTGCTTTTAAATCCCTCAGGGGTATCTAAATGAGAGGAACAGATATCAAAAATAGGATATCTGTGTAGCACACTCCCACTTTGCTGTCTTTGCAATCAGGAATTTATTTTAATTTAATTGTTCGTGGCAGTGGCTGCATTAGCTTCCATGTGTTTGCCTTCTGTATGAATCATATGTTAATATTCTGAAGTGTTGCAACGTTGTCAAAGTGGAAAAATCAACCACAACAGCAGGTGAGGTGGATTAATTTTGCTTAATTTAAAATCTACAATTAAACATTTAAATACAACTTTTTCCTTTTGAATTCCTTTCTGTCCAGTGGAAAGAAATACACAGCCTTAGAGTGTCATTCATATGCCTTGTGTTAGATAAGAATCTCAGAATGAGTTGAATCAGTCACGCGGCGTGCCTAATTATTTCCATTGACTAGAAAGGAAACTGAAGATGACTGACTGGCAGTTAACTTCAAATGCTGAAACAGGGTAGATGAATTCTGCTCTTACAGGTGGAGATAAGTATCTTTAAAAAACTTAAACACAGATTACACTGAAAGAGACTTAAGTTCTTTCTTATTATACTAGAAGGTTAAAAAAAATGTATCAGAAAATGCAACAGTGACTCTAATTTGATAATACTGGAAGCGACTGGATTTTTAAAGTAGAGGGGGTGGGGGGGGCTGGGAAAGCTAACATTTACAGTTACTCTGCTAGTTCTGTGAAAGCTGTCAGAGTATCTGTTGGTGTTGGGGATCAAGACTGGAGAAGTAGCACTGGAAACTTGCCTCACCATAGAAGGTGGGTTCCTAAAACTAAGGGGAGGGAGGGAGGGAGGTAAAAACTACTGTTGAGGACAGGTGCTCTCTTAATTTATTTTGAGGTCTATTATAAAACTTTAATGAGCATAGCTAGGATTGGGGCACAGGATGGCAGAAGCATTTGAGCATGGTTTATTGGCAGCTTACAGACACTGTGTGTGTAGGTTGGTATCATGTTCTCAAATGGATTGCAGTCTTTGGCCTATGGTATCTCTAGGGAGGACTAGTTTAGAAGCAGGAGGAGCTTGTGGGCAGGAATGACTGCTGGATCCTGACAGATGTGCTGGCCTGGTTTTGAGGGCTGATTTTCTAAGAGCCACAACTCTTAGAGCTCTAAAGGTTGTAGAAGGTAAATGGTCAAGGGGAAGGATTAGAGGTGGGGAATGAATTGACTGACTGGGTTCAGAAAGCAGGTGATGTAGGCTTCGGTTGGTTTCCAGGTCAGGGAAAGCTGATAGCTCTCATAGTAAATCTGCCTAAAGTGTGGTAGATTTGCAGTTGTGTCTAGGAGCAGAACTAAAAATTTAGTAGAAAGCTTCTCGGTTAGGATGATGGCTGGTACTGTTTGAAGACAGTGGATAACATTGATTTTCTTAGTGCTTTGGCATTGCACCTATAGCACCAATTTGGGTTAGGCAGCACTAGTGTTGCGGACAGCAGAGGTGTATGTGCTTGATTTAAAACAGGATCCTCCAGCCCACCCTTATTGCCCAAGCCCTCTGTCAGTACATCCTACACCCTAAACCTCAGTCCAATCGTAATGCTAACATATTATAGATCAGAGATTAAAATTAATCTACAAATCTTTACAGAAACCACTGTCTCATACAGGTGCTGGCTGTTACACTGCCTGTGGTGGGTAAATCCACAAAGCTGTACCACAGGACAGGGGCTTGAGGCATGGTACAGGGACACGAGGTCTAGCAGTACCTCTGGATGGCAAAGAATCTGTGAAGTGCTGGCCTGGGACATGTGGGCAGGACAGACTGCTGGAAGCAAGGGAGCAGGACTGCCAGTCACAGGGCTAGCGGGACAGAGTCAGGGAGAAGCCATTCTGGTATGAGAAATTTTTGAATGGCAAATTGGTGCGTTTTCTGTGAGCACAGAGAACTGGAGAAGGTGGATAGAGATGTGGAAGACAGGCTGTCTTCCGTGTATGGAAACTACTCAAAATACCTAGCACAAAAATCTTTTAGTTTCCATGTGGCAAATTAATATCTTACAAACTTGTACTTTTATTTTATGAGACCTGTTATGCTCAGAGAGGCTAAGGAAGATAATTGGTTAACATGGAGGAGGGTCCTAAAGCTAAGTGGGACTCCCTAAGATGGAGTCTTAATAGTCTGTCACCCTAAAGAAAGGCATACTTGCCCAAGTCCTTTTAGCCAGGCTGCTTCTGAACAACTGTCTGTGTTTGCAGGTAGGCAGTAGAGGTGCTCCCATTTTGTCTTTGTGCGCTGCCATCAAGTTGTGGCAAGCAATTCCGGTGTTGCTCAGGACACTTTGTAATCTGTGGGCTGGTAGGGAATCCTCGAGTTCATTACTGAGGGAGTTTGTGTTGATCATGTGTGCTGTGAGTCCAGCCCACTACTGACACACCAGCAATGATGTGGGCTGGAGGAATGCCTCAGGCTTATCGTACGTGTTTGCTAAGGGAAGCTAGAAGCTACTTAAGAAGGTATATTCTTGCTTAAAGATCTTCCAGACCATATGTATTTCTCATCAGTGATGATGAGAAATAATAATAAACCAAAAAATATTAATGAGCCCTTACTTATTTAAATACTTGTTACACACTGTTGATATTTAATTCTGTTGTTGCATGCAGGGTGTGCTGCTTCAGGCCAGCTGCAAAGGTGTGGTCCAGTATTGGTACAGGTGATGTATCTGGAGGTGGCAGTCCCACCTTCCCACTCTGCCAGCTACTATTTCCTGTCTTGGGAAGTATGATGAGTGTATTCTATTTTTTGGTCACTAGTAACCAACAGACCATAGTTAAGTGGTTTAATTGCAAAGAATTCAGGCAGATCTCTATCTCTAGCTGCAGTAGGAACTTGAGTAATACTGTTCTCCAGTTTAACTGGTGGAAAAGTGGCATCTGCTCCAAATATTTATGTAAAGATGTAAGTTCACTTTCTACATGCATCAAGACAAGCTCAGCTGCTCCCCTGTTAAAAGGAATAATATAAGCATAGAACACCAGGTTGGGAGGAACCTCAAGGATTATTTTTCTTTGTCTTACTTTTCTTTTTGTCTTACTTTTCTTGGGAAAAGCCCAGCCTATACAAGATGGCCCAGCACTCTGTCCAGCTGAACCTTAAGTGCCCAAAATGAGGAAAGTATCTTCGATTTTTGTGTGTTTGTTTGCATAAAGAATGTTTGTGGCTCTATGCTGATGCTCTTGGGGACATTTTTGAAGATGGCAGCCTCTTGCTGATGGTGATCATGCTGTGGTGTTCTGAAAACTTACAGGACAAAGTATGATTTGACAGTATTTGAGCACAAAGCGTTCAAGATGGGATGCTTGTTAAGGTGAGGAGTTGGCACTGAATGGCTGAGTCATATAAACATCTGAGATCAAGCAGAACATTTCCATTTAATTGTGATCCCCAAAAGTTTGGTCAGTACAACTGCTTAAACATTTCAACATAAGGCTCAAGATTTTCATTATACTAAAGCATTCACATGAAAACACTTTAAGCAGCATAACATGCCTAGTATTTGACAAAACATCCTCCAAACATCTGTACAGAATTATTTTGATAAAGTGTGTCTTGAACAAGATCTAACCCTTAAAACGTAAACACAAAAAACACAAAACTCCTTTTTGTCAGTGGTTAACAGCTTGCTTTGGTGATGTGTTTGCCATTAAAACTCTAGGAACAAATGATTTTCAGTGGGTTCAAGACCAGGATATGGTTCTATATAGCCTATACTTTTAAATGAAGATTCTGCTTCCATAGTTTTGTACATTTATTTGATGGAGTATCAGATTACACAGTCATAAAATTCTATTTACTATTTAAAGTAAAATGATAAATGTTATGAAAAAATACCTTTATTACATCAGTGATGTTTTAACTAAAGTGAATATTAAGACTATTAATCAGGGGCTGAAAGTTTTAGGCCCTGACATTGAAAGCACTTCTATATGTGTCCTTAACTTTACCTGTAAGGAGTCTCCCTGGCAGCAGAGGGACTACTCTGATGGGCGATGTTAAGTGTGTGCAGACGGTGGGCCAAAGTACTCAGAGAGGTGCAGATGTGTTATACAGAGAAACATTCTCAGCACATAAATAAAATCTGTCTTTTTAGTATGTACATATACTGAAAAGGAATATTCTTAACTGAAAGGATGTGTTTTCTTCTCTCTTAAAAGCGTACATATTCCCATTTCACTCAGAAAGTGCTTATGTATTCTCAGCTAGAGAATTGCCTCATCAGCTGTGAATCTAGCATGGACAACTAAATCAATAATGTCTTATCAAGAGGAAATACTG
>NW_009712381.1:19972-23088 GCF_000703405.1 Apaloderma vittatum
AATCATCTCTATATTCCTTGTATTAAAAAAAAACCTTCTCACAGAGAAGAATAGCCTTTTAAATATTTTTCAGTCCTGATATATATACAAAGGTAAAAATTCACATTTTCATGCTTTAGCGAGACACTTTAAAATCCTGCCCCAGGCAGCTCTTGAGAGTAGCTGTGCCCAGTTCCTAGCAGCTGCCTCATGTTCAGCTCTAGTACCAGAAGCTTAAACTCTTCTATAGCTGAGCAACCATAGGGAGAGAAAACACAGTTCTATCAGATTTGGAAAGGGAAAGAAAGAAAAAAGAAAAGTGATGGGTCTTCCTGTCTCCAGAGGCCCAGCAGCTCTCCTGTGTCCCAGAACAAGGCAGTTCATGTTTCCAGTCCCATTGGACCTGCTTTGCACTACTTCTGATGACAGGGCCCAAGCGCAGTGTGTGCAACACAGTCCTCAGTAGTCTAAACGAAATATACCCATCACATGGCAAGAGAAAAATAGCCCTTTGGAGCACAGCTGAACCCCTCCTCCCCTTGAACAGGCAGAACACCTGTCTATCTATTGCACCAGTTTTTTCAATGTATCAGGAAGTATCCCCAAGGTTGATGCCTTTCACGGCTATCTATATGCACTTTTCTGATAGATTCAATGTCTCTGTGGGGAAGGTGACTTGGAGAGGGCCTCCCTTGGGTGCAGAGCTGGCGCTGCCGCCAGACCTGATTTCATTCACCAGGAAGATGCTCTCGGAGTCCTGTCCCTGTGAGGAGTCCGAGGTCTCCGAGCTGCGCAATGTCCGTACTGACGTGGTGTCAGACTGAGCCAAGCCAGCGCTGGGGCCTGGGAGCAGGACACGACCCCCGGCGCTGCTTTCACTTAACTCCGGAGGGTAGAGCAGCGTTTGCGAGGTGCTGCTGATCTCCCTCAGCTCACGGGAGATGAAGGAGGGTGACTGACTCGACATGGCAGAGGAGGTCCTGCGACCATCCACGCAGTTGAAATTGCCCCCCGAGTGCTGCCTCCGAGCCCCTCCAATGCGGCAGAAGAGGCATTTGATTTTCTCGATGGCTTTGCTGAGCACAGTCTTGCGTAGGAGGATGTAGACCCACGGGTCCAAAATGGGGTTCACCGAGGCAATGCGGATGGCTTGCAGGTCAGGGTTTTGTCCCACATCCTTCACTGATTCCGGCTGGTAGAGCTGGTTCACAAAGACACGGACCTACCCAGGAGACGAGGGAAGAGAAAGACACAATTATACAATTATATCCGTAAATCAAAGTTTACATTTCAAAGCAGAGATCTAGATTTCCTACTGCAAGCTACAACAAGAGAAGAGGTTGGCAAAGCCAAGCATCTCAAATTGTCGGCTGCGAGTTTATTTTTGGAAATAGCAAAAAAATCAGAGATATGAATCTGCTGTAAATTGGCCTTGTTACAGGTGGGGAAGGAATGGTTCTCCTTCACCTCATAATTAATCCTGAACCTTCAGCTTTTGGCTGATGTTTTTTAAAATTCCTTTTCCCTGGTAGAACTCAGGAACAAAGGTGTAGACCTGTATCCCGCTTCCTTGGAATACCTCAAATCTTATGCTATCTGCAAAGAGATATCTGACAGAGGAGACCTGTACAATCCGTTCCTCTAGTGACGGTCTAAGTTTGTTTAGAAACAAACTGAAACACAGATTATAAACAAGGTACACTAGACTCTAGAAACAAGTCCAGAGTGGTCATTCCCAGGTTTAGAAATGCATTTTGCTGGAACCTGTCTTTACTGGCATTGTTTGTATACACTTAACTATTTGCTTGCTGCAGCATGGTTTGGAAAGAAAGATATGTGAGAAAAAAACCCAACCCAAAACAGAGAGGTCCCCCAGCTAGATTTTTAATAAGTTAGGACAATGAGATGACTGCAGCACAGGACTGAAGTGCTCTGTGTTCCTACATGAGCCAGCATTTTGGGTCTCCTTACAAAAGCACAAATATACTGATGAAGTGGTCGAGCTTATTTTGAATCCAAGAAAAAAACCACACCAGTGGTCCCTCTCCTGCTTTAGAAGCCATTTTTGTAAAAGTAAGGCACAGTCCAATTCTTGGATATCAGTTGTTATTTTTCCAGTGTCACTAAGGAGGATGTGGCATCCTATCAGTTTGTTATGCTGACCAGTCTCAGTTGGTCTACACTTTTGCAAGACCTATGCAGTGTCCAATTACAGGAAGGCCTGGAAAAGCCACTGACAAGAACTGATAATGGAAGACACTGTTTTCTTCAGATTCCGTCAGGCAGGTAAAATTAAGGCACTTAATCACCTTCTCATCTGATGCAGTAGATGCAGGAGGTTTTTAAAATTCCATTCTTGACTCCTGAAATGCATCAACTCTTGTCTAGCTAACAAGCCAAGCTAGAACAGCCCTCTTAAGTTATCTTTATTTGAAGTTGTGCACATGAAGCCGTCCAAGCCTGGTGAAAACTTTTACAATTATTTTTGGAGAAATTTTCCTGCAGCAGGGCAATGTGGCGGCATTCAGCTTGTCAGAATTTAGAGACTGAGTGTGCTCAAAAGCTGTCAATGAAGTATGTTTAAAATAACTGCAGAGTCCCTCTTTGAAAAGTCTTATGTATGTAGTCTCCAACTGACAATCAAATCAACAATCGCCTGTATTTTCTTTCTCAGTACTTCTCTCTAGGTTTAAGTGTACCAAAACCTGCCCACAGAATTCAAAATATGGGAAAATCTTGAATTTATGCAGCAATATAATGGTCTAAGTTTTATTCTGTTACTTTTCTAATGATCATGCCTCATCCCTGGAAGTGTTCAGGGCCAGGCTGGACAGGGCTTTGAGCAACGCAGTCTATTGGGAGGTGTCCCTGACCGTGGCTGGGGGGTGGGAACCAGATGGTCTTGAAGGTGCCTTCCAACCAAACACTGCAGATGTCTTTTTGACAACTGATATATTTACCTTATTTTCCTGTTAAGCTGAACATACAATTCAAGTACTTCAAAGAGTATTCCTATGGATATTGAGCTTGCTTTTACAGTTTTTTCTTTTATTAATCTTTATTTTTTTCATTACTTTTTACACTAGCCTCCTGCCTCGTGTCCATCCCTACATGAATCTGTCTATCACTGCCTGGAG